>NW_006921777.1:2525961-2542147 GCF_000298275.1 Orycteropus afer afer | reverse complement strand
ACTCCTCGGAAGGAAGATGGGGCAATCTACTTCCGTAGTGATACTGCCTCGGAAACCCAAGGAGGGGTCGCTATGAGTCGGGTCCGACTTGATGGCACATAACAACAACAACAAAAATTTCAATCTCATTAAAACTTTCAAAGGAGTTCTTAGACTCCTTTTAATGAGTACCCCAGTATATATACTCTTTAAATATTTATTGTTGCTGTTAGGTGCTTTCAAGTCTGTTCCAACTCATAGTAACCCTATATACAGCAGAACAAAAACACTGCCCATTCCTTCACCATCCTCACAATCCTTTCTGTGCTAGAGCCCATTGTTGCAGCCACTGTGCCAGTTCATCTCACTGAAGGTCTTCTCCTTCTTTACTGCCCTTCTACTTTACAAAGCATGATGTCCTTCTTCAGGAAGGGTCCATCTGATAACACGACCAAAGTATGAGAGATAAAGTCTGGCCATCCTCTCTTCTGAGGGACATTCTCACTATACTTCTTTCAAGACATATTTGTTCTTCTGTTAGTCAACGGTTTAGTCAATATTCTTTGCCAACATATAATTTAGATGCATCCTTTCTTCCTCAGTTTTCCTTATTCATTGCCCAGCTTTCACATGCATGTAAGGTGATTGAAAATACCATGGTCAGGAACACCTCAGGCTTCAAAGTGACATTTTTGCTCTTAAACACTTTAATGAGGTCTTCTGCAAAAGCAAATTTGCCATCATTTGATTTCTTGACTGCTGCTTCCATGCATGTTGATTATGGATCCAAGTAAAATGAAATTCTTGATAACTTCAATCTTTTTCTCCCTTTAGTGTGATATTGCTTTTAGCCCACTGTGAGGGTTTTTCTTTTCTTTATGTTGAGTTGTAATCCATATAGAAGCCTATAGTCTTTGATCTTCATCAGTAGATGCTTCAAGTCTTCTTAGCTTTCAGCAGACAAGGTTGTGTCATCTGCATATTACAGGTTGTTAATTGTCTTCCTCCAATCCTGATGCTGTGCTCTTCTTCATTCACTTCAGCTTGTCTGACTATTTGCTCAACATATAGATTGAATAAGTGTGGTGAAAGGATACATAGTATGCCATTTTTGAGATTGTTGAGACAGCCAATGTCTCAGACTAAGATCAAAACTGGGGAGGAGGAGAGGACCAGAGGAATCCCAGGATAATTTTAATTTGATGATGTTTCCTTGAAGGAAAAAAGAGTGAACATCTTTGCTACAAGTCATGGAAAATTGAACCAGAAAGTTAACTTCTATTACCAATTAATTAATTTTTTTTTTTTTTTCACTGATTAAAGGAACAAAAGGTTCAAAAAATATTCTAATGGATGAAGATGTTTAATTTAGGAATGTAACCACAAGGAGTGTCATAGAGTAAATGAGGAAAGTTCTTTTTTTTTAATGCACTTAAAAAATTGGTTAATAGGCATTGTAAGAATTCAGAATTTCCTCAAGCATGTAAAGGCTTATCTCTTTCTTCTCTTTTTGAAATTACTTTAAACACTTGGGATGTGAATCTGTCAGTAATTAGGAATTTGAGGAAGTCCCTTTACTTAAAATAAGCCTCTTTGAAAAAGCCTCTGCTTATGAACAAAAAAGAAATACCCTTGAAAGTTGGGAAGAAAGCAATATATTTTAATTGGGTAGAATGTGAAGTTATCTGAAGGTATCACAGTGATATATAGTTCAACTGAGAATATAACCTAAAATTCTACTTTAAGCCACATAACTCAGACACAAAGGAATTGAAAAATCTGACAAATGTAATTTAAAAAAAAAGGGGGGGTGGATATTTTATTCCTGTTTCTTTCATGGTCTTCCTTCCATTCTCCTTTAGTGAAATTCTTGAAGATTGAAGTATGATCAAAAGTGGAAAGGGCAGAGTCACCTGAACTAGATTAAAAAGAATCTCACTTGTGAATCATAGAAAGTCCTAATCTTTAGGCTTCTACTTATTTCATATTCAAGTCATAAGAATTATTTTGAATGAATGTAGAATGATGAAAAAATAACTGATAATACTAGCATTTACATCTCACTTACTATGTACTAGGCAATGCTCTAAGCATACTAACCAGCCAACCTATTGCCATCAAGTCAGTTCTGACTCCGTGGTGACCCAGTGTGTGGCACGGTAGAATAGGGTTTTCAGTGATTGATTTCTTGGAAGTAGATGTCCAGGTCTCTCTTCCAAGTACCTCTGGGTGGACAAAAAACTCACTGTTGTGGAGTGTGCCTGACTCAAAGTGACCCCTCCTTAGGTTTCTGAGGCAGTATCTTTATGGAAGTAGATTGCCCAATCTTTCTTCCAAAGAGTGGCTGGTGGGTTTGAACCACCAGCCTTCTAGTTAGCAGTCAAATGCCTTAGGCACTAGGCCACCAGAATTTCTTTGTATATATTAGCTCATTTATATCCTCATCAAAATCCTAGTAAGTAAATGTATCTTTACTTTCTTCATTTTATAGATGAAGCAACTGAGCAGAACTAGTTTAAGTGATTTGTTCAAGTCTGCACATCTATTAAGTAGCAGCACTGGAACCTGAACTTAAACAGGCTGGCATCAGAGTTTGCATTCTTAACTACCATGTCATAAAGGCCTTGTGAAATTGTCCATATGTTTATATGTACATATTTCAATCCTAGGAGCTTCATTTTCTACAAATAAATATAGCAGTGGTTTTAAACATTTATTCATTATTAGCATCATTTTCTTATCTAGAACATTTGACCTAAGGCATAATTCTCAAATTATATCTATGTGCTAATCTAAAGTAAGATGCTGAGCTGGAGTTCCTTTGAAGGGGGAAGAAAAATTTTACATGCTCTGTGTGTGCGTATCATTAAAAATTAGCTTTTGTGATATATAGCAGCTGATAGGTTATGTTCAGGGAGCTCTGATAGTGTCGTGCCTAACGCGCTTGACTGCTAACCAGAAGGCTGTCGGTTGAAGCCCACCAGCCACTCCTTGAAAGGAAGGTTGGGAAATCTACTTGTATAATGATACCACCTCAGAAACCCAAGGAGAGGTTGCTATGAGTCAGGTGCGACTTGACAGCACATAACAGCAACAACAACAACATGTTATATTGAATATAAAAGCAGAATTCTAAGAACATGGACGATAGTGGAGACAAGTTTTGAATCTTCCTAAATTCCCTCATTTGAAAACATAACAACAATATAAACTCAGAAAACCAAAATCACTGCCGTCGAGTTGGATCTGACACATAGCAACCCCTCCTTGGGTTTCTGAGCATGATATTACTACAGAAGTAGATTGCCCAACCTTCTTTCTGAGGAGTGGCTGGTGGGTTTGAATTGCCACCCTTCTGGTTAGCAGCCTTAAGCACTATGCCACCAGAGCTAAGATTAAAGTAAAAAACCCAAGAACATCATTTAAAAAAAAAAATACAGTGACAAGATATCCTCTTAAATACCAAGTATAACCAGCTGGGGAAAAACCAACAGCCAAGAGATCTGCATGGTATCAGCTTATGTCTAAGAATGTACAGAGGGAAGCAGTGGGGTGTGTAAGAACAGGAGAATCCCAAAAAAGCCAACACAAACTGACTAGAAAACACAGGACACAGGGACAGTTTGAAAATAGTAGGTGGAGCTAAGAGGCATTTTGATCACCCAAGTAGCCAGTGTGTGTAACGGACCTAGCTTTATTGGAAGGGGCCCTACAAATGAACTTATTAAATGGTCCAGCCACAGTTGTCTTTCAAGACAAAGCTCTGCACTATCAGAAAACTTCTGGGAGTATAATCAAAATTGAACGTGATCTCAGTCAGAGAGATGAAGGTAGAGAATGTCCAGATAAAAATAGGAGAAGAGAAGAAACCAAAAAAAAAAAAAAAGAAAGAAAGAAAAAAACACTGCCTCGAGTCAATTCCTACTCACAGCGACCCCCATCAGGCTTCCGAGGTGGTACATGTTTATGGAAATACATTTCCCTGTCCTCCTTCTGCGGAGTGGCTGGTGGATTTGAACCACCAACTTTCTGGTTAACAGTCAAAGCCTGAAATCTCAGGAAGCAAATTAATAGGTTTGTAAATACCACACAAAAGTAAAAGCAACTGCTCTGTGAAATTAGAAAACATACCTAAATCGAGCTTATTCCTATTTGATCAGAATTAATTAATTTCACACAAATATGAGCAAGAGAAAAGTGTCAGGATCAAACCCTATAAATGCCACAGACATATGCAACACATATAACTGACAAAGGATGAAAGTATCGGTGAGGAAAACCAACAATCAAACAGACTCGAACAGAAAAATGAGAAAAAGGTGGGAACAAACATGCACAGACAATATATAAATGACCTACGAAAAATTTTTAAATGTGGTCAGCCTGCTTGGTAATCTAATTTTGATTAAAATTAAAATTAGGGGTCATTTCACATTTATCAGCTACCAAATAATTAGTAACATTATCAAATACTGGCAAAGTTCAAGCATAATGAGAAGTTTTTTATCCATAGGAGGGTTGTAATGTAAATTTATACAGCCATTGTGAAAATTATTTATCATTGCCTAGTAAAGATGACAGTAAAGATAAGTATGTGTATATCTTATGATCCAGTGATTGCCTTTCCAGTTACAGATGTTAGAGAAGCTCTTGCTTATGAATATAAGACATGTACATAAATGTTCGTTGCAGTATTTTTTGAACAGCAAAAATATGAAAAACTGTTCATATTACCACAACAGGCAAATGGATGAATAAATTTTAGTGTATTCATGAAATAGAACTATACAACTGCAAAATTAGTAATACAACTACACACATGACTATAGATGATTCATAAAAATAGAATTTCAACAAAAGAAGAAAATCCCAAAAATGTACATATAGTATATCTATGTACATAAAGTTCCAAACCATGTGAGGCTAAACAATATATAGTTAGGTATATAAATCTATGTGAGAAAACTATGAAGAAATGGAAAGAAATTATTAACACAAAATCTAGAACAGTGGATACGTTTGCAATGAAAGAATGAGGATATGATTGAAAGGGGCCAGTAGGGTATGTTGAAAACACTGGAAATACTTATATCTGAAACTTGGTAATGGATACCTGATAGTTCATTTTAGTCTTTTCTATATACTTTTACACTTGTGTACTCTTTCTCATAAATACAATATAAAAACCAAACAAAACCAAACTCACTGTCATTGAGTAGGATCCAACTCATAGTGACCCCTCCTTGGACTTCCGGGGCAGTATCACTATGGAAGGAGATTGCCCAAACTTCTTTCCAAAAAGTGGCTGGTGGGTTAGAACTACTAGCCTTCTGGATGTTTCGTTATAAAAGCAAAGACATGGAGTTGCTATGTTGGTGGAGTTATATATGATTAAGATGGTTGAGAACATGAAAAAATAACATTTTACAATTTTTCCCTCTTTCAGTGAATTCCAGGAATAAGGAGCTCTGGTAGCATAGTGCCTAAGGTACTTGACTGCTAACCAGAAGGCTGGTGGTTCATACACACCAGCCACTCCTCGGAAGGAAGATGGGGCAATCTACTTCCATAGTGATACTGCCTCGGCAACCCAAGGAGGGGTCTCTATGAGTCGGGGCCGACTCGACGGCACATAACAACAACAACAAGTAGAGCCTACTAATGCTGATTTACAGATTTGAAGAGATTCTATCTTAAAATAATTAGGTGTGGAGAGTGAAGAGGAGGAGCATTATATATGTAGATTGCTGAATGGATGGATGCTATTCCTCTATAATGATATGCACAAATATAAAGATCATGAGCTTTATAGGTGAAGATAATATAGCTTCAGTTACATGCTATATTTTAGGTACTTATATATTTAGATATCTATGCACAGGAAGCAGCTTAATATCTTGTTCAACAGCAAGGTGCAACAGGATGATCTGGAAATATTAATTTGGGAAACAGACACCTAAACGAAATATGCCATGAAGTCTTAAGTATGCAAAGATTGTCTACACAGAAAGAAAGAAAAATATCCTGAGGTACCAGTGGGATGAAGAGTCAGGAAATGCTTTATGAGATTATTGATTTCTTTTTATATGAATCATCTTATAATTTTCTGACTTAGAGAAATTGAAGATGGTCAAAATTCTCCTAAGAACTTCAAAATTTATTTAAGGGATTTTTTTCTTTTTGCTTAGTAGCCTCCATAAATTTCCTTTGCAACTTTTTCACAGGTCTCTCTGCCTCTTAATCTGACTTTGGCTGATAGTTTTGAAGTTTAACATAGAATATTATTAGGGAATCTTTCTTCTTTTTTGAAATTTTATGTTATTCCTTCAAAGCAAATCCTTTACAGCTCACTTATCAAGAGAGAAGATTCTTGCCATCCTAACTTTTTAAAACCTATCTCCAAAATGAGAAGTGAATTAAGAAAATATTTGCCACTAAACTTTTTATTTTATAAGAAATTTCCAACTTTAAAATTGCTCTACCTTCAAAAAAGAGACAATAAAAACCTTCTGGAATATTAGTTGATAACTGTGTGGAAAATAAGCTAAAAAATTGGAAGCAAGAATAAACAACAAAATATTAACACAAAACACTGACTATTGACAAAAAAAAATTAAGGACAAATATTTGGCTCTTCACCCATCAATTATCCCACTGAGTATCACTGTACACAGAACAGGAATTGATGCTCATAACCATGAATTAGTCATAAGAGAAAATTAAATTAGTATCCAATATTCTCTATTAAAAAGAACACATCCCATCCATGTTCAGTGTATTTTAGAGCCAAAATCTTCTTTTTCTTTTTTAAATTTGGTAGCTGTGGTTGTTGTTGTTCTGTGCCATCAAGTCAGACCGGACTCATAGCGACCCCTCCTTGGGTTTCCGAGGCAGTATCACTACGGAAGTAGATTGCCCCATCTTCCTTCCGAGGAGTGGCTAGTGGGTTTGAACTGCCAGCCTTCTGGTTAGCAGTCAAGTGCCTTAGCCTCTATGCTACCAGAGCTCCTAGCTGTGGTGGTAGGGGTTTAAAATTTAAATTTAAATTCAGTTTTAAATAAAATTAACCCTACAGGGCACTTTATGAGGATAACCAAATTCAAACCAATTCTGACTCATTAGCAGTCTATCGGACTAAGTAGAGCTGCCCCCATAGAGTTTCCAAGGCTGTAAGTCTGTACAGATGCAGACTGCCACATCTTTTCCCTGCAGAGTGGCTAGTGGGTTCAAACTGCCAACTGTTTGGTCAGAAGCCAAGCATTTTAAAAGCTGTTCCATGAGGCCCCTCTTTATAAGGATAATGTAGTAAAATTTAGTGTTGTTATTTGTTGTTGTTGTTATGTGCCGTTGAGTCAGACCCAACTCATAGCGACCCCTCCTTCAGTTTCTGAGGCAGTATCACTACAGAAGTAGATTGCCCAACCTTCATTCCGAGGAGTGGCTGGTGGGTTTGAACCGCCAGCCTTCTTTTTAGCAGTCAAGTGCCTTAGGCACTACGCTACCAGACCTCCTAGCATTTCCTTTGCAACTTTGTTTTTCACAGGTCAAATTCTTGCATTTCCTTTTCAAAATGTGTTTGGACATCATGAATATAAGTAGCTACTGTTTACACATTCTTATTATATTAAAAACTTTATATACTTTTTTAGTTATCCTAAATCATCTGCGGTAGATACTACTTTTCCCATCGTCAGAGAAAGATATTGAAGCACAGTTAAGAAACTGATTCAAGCTCTTCCAATTAGTAAGTCACTAAATTTACTAGTTATATAAATAATTAGTTCCATTTAGTAATCCTGGTATTAAACTATTTGGCTAATCAAAATTAAATAAGGAAATTAAAAGGTTAATTATCTTGCCTTTTTTTTAATTCAGAAAAATTAAGTTAACTTGAGTTTGCTTAAATAAATATGAGAGTTGATTTTCAGGGAGTCATGAGATCTTCTAAAAATGAAAGGCAGGTTGTGGAGTGAAAACCAAATGAACAACTTTCTCTGCTTCTCTTTGTGCTTCTGGTTCATTCTTCTTCCTTTCTGAGAAATTTTTCTGTGGTTCTTTGCACCTGGTAGAAAAAGGTACCCACAGCTCCTCTGTTTCCTTTATCATTACTTCATCTCCATAGAAAGACTTAATTCTAATTCTCCAGGGAAAAAGACCTGGTTAGCCCATCATGAGACAGGAAAATAAAACCATGATCCAATACCTCATGTCTAGGCGTGGTGAAGTAAATTACATGGTATGTTTTTCTAGCCATAGTCTTTGTAACTTCCACTGGATTACTGGGTGGGTCCATGCAATTTAAACTCCTGCTTGTTAAAATCATCCACCTGGAGTATTTCTCTTGGAGCAGCATGAAGTAATCTTCTGGGAAAGTTAGTTCTCTCTCTCTCAGGTGTGTAGAACTCTGATGTTGGGATTGGTTGGTTTATGCCACTCTGCCAGGCTCAAAATAAGCCCTCCTGGAGGCAGAAGGAATCTACCACTGGTGGCTGAGAGAGACACACTGCTGAGAGAGAGACATGCTGCTGAGAGAGAGATGCACTGGTAAGAGAGAAAAACACTGCTTAGAGGTGTGCTGCTGAGAGACACACCTGGTTGAAAGACAGCAGCAGTGGAACCAAGAGGCATCAGACAGAGTGTCAGGCTTACCTGGTCCACAGAGGCAGAGGCTAGGCCGAGAGGCCAAGGGCCAGAGAGGCATGTCTGAGGACACAGCAGAGGGGAGACTGTCCTAATTGAAGAATTGTATCCAGAGTGTGTTCCTGAACTTGAATTGTAGCCTGTTGCTTCCCTAATAAACCCCATAGTCTGTGAGTTCTCTGTGGCCACTGCAGCAAATTATCAAATGCAGTAAAGAGGTGGTGGGTGCTATAGGATGGAAGGTTGGTGTCAAGGTTAGTAAGAGGTCTGGAGGGTGGCAGCATATCTGGCCTCATAGGAGCAGGCCTTGGTCTACTGATGGTGATTCTGTCTTCCTCTTGTGGAGTTAGAGGAGATCTGAGGATGCTGCTTCCTTGTCCCTTTAGCACTAGGGAAGAAATATTACTTAATAGTCACATGACTTTCATGGTCTACCAACTCTGTGTGATAGTCAGGTGATGGGAAGGAGATAGTTTTCAAAGACAGGAAGCAGGGACGACAATGTGGTGCTTTGGCTCAGACAGCATTGCATGGTGTTTAAGATTGTGGTTAATGGAGCTGACTTTTTAGACTCAGCTCTCAGCTCTGCCATGGCTTTGAGTGATCTCAAGCAATTATTTAACCTTTTGGTACTTACTTATTTTCTTTGTCTTAAAATGGATATATAAATTTGGTATTGCATATGAACTGGAACATTTTCTGACACATATTAAACATATAATACATGTTGGTTATTAGGGTGGTGGTCAATTATGGCATAATTTCTACTTATAAATAAGTTCATCTAATATTAAGTTTAGTAATATTCCATTACTCCTGTGACTTTCAACTCTTCATAAATGGCATTTACAAAATGAAATTATCTTGGTGTTTATTTTGGTAAGAATTATATTATTGATAAGACTTTTCTAAATATGGATAACAGAAGAAAAATTAAGTAGGCTAGTTACATGTTGAAATAATGAAGGTTGATTTCTTAATAAACTTAAACAGATATTTTAGTTCTTCCTGGTTAATAGAATATTTATACAAAAGAAACTCCAATAGACCATTTGAATAATTATTGAAAATTGTGAATACAGTTTTCTTATTAAGTTAATTTATACAATATGGTCATTTAATTTTCTGTTGATTAACTAGACATTTATTTTCAGCTATATGACAGATGGAGGGCTCAATCTGTATACTAGAAGTCTGAACCGAATACCAGACACAGCAACTTCCAGGGATGTCATCCAGAGAGGGGTTCATGATGTGACCGTGGATGCTGACAGGTAATGTTACCAATCTATGTGATGTTGAGGAGTGAATAAAATAGGGTTACAAATGAGATTATGTGACTTTTACAGTATAAACCAAAAGGATTTTTTATTCCAATGTAATAATGTTTATATTTTAAAACCTAAAACTCAAAAAATAATGTTGAAATATTTTTTAAAACTTTTGCAAAATGTTTTTAGCTCTTAAATGCTGGAAAAACATTGTGTTGCTGCTGAGAATATATTTTAAATTTCAGGTGATGTTAGTGACAAATTTTTATAATTGTAAAACCATAATTGTATACCTAGACTTATTTGCTTTCAAAGGAACCCTGCTTGATAAATCCCTTTTAGCTCAGATACCCTCAAATTTACCTGGAGGCTAATGCCCAAAAGATTTCAAATTATCAGGTACTAAAAACTTGATGGGAGCTCTGGTAGCATAGTGCCTAAGGCACTTGACTGCTAACCAGGAGACTGGTGGTTCAAACCCACCAGCCACTCCTTGGAAGAAAGATGGGGCAATCTACTTCTGTAGTGATACTGTCTCGGAAACCCAAGGAGGAGTACTATGAGTCAGGTCCAACTCAACGGCACATAACAACAACGATGACAAAGACTTGATTCTTAAGTACAGTTGAAAATATATGACAACACTATCTTTAGGCTGATTTCTACTTCTCTCTGGTGGTGCAGTGCCTAAGGCATTTGAGTGCTAACCAGAAGGTTGGTGGTTCAAACCCACCACCCACTCCACAGAAGGAAGACTGGGCAATCTACTTCTGTAAAGACTTACTGCCTTGGAAACCCAAAAGGATTCACTATGCGTTGGGATTGACTCAGTGGCAGTGAGTTTGTTTTTTGTTTTGTTTTGTTTTGTTTTTCATTATCTCAAGTTTCCTAAATGGATGTGTGGGTTCATATACTAGGCATTATTTTGCTGGATATATTTTGCCAGTTATATCAGAATCATCACTGTTGGAGAGTATTACCTTTGTGAAATAAAGGTGTAGGATATATGCCTGACCTAATTTTGCCCACTCTTCACTCAGAATCTTGAATTTATTGAGGGAAGAGATGGCCCATTTCCAGTACTACTATATGTCAATACCTACAGTGGTTCTTGGATCATTAATTCAGTATTTATGAAGACAAAGATTAAAAGATATTGTATCCAGATTTCAAGGAACTCTGGTAGCACAGTGGTTAAGTGTTTGACTGCTAACTAAAAGGTCAGCAGTTTGAACCCATCGGCTGCTCCTCAGTAAAAAGATGAGGCAGTCTTCTCCTGTAAAGATTTACAGCCTTGGAAACCCTATCAGCAGTTCTACTCTGTCCTTTAAGGTCACTATGAATCTGAATTTACTTAATGGTAATGGAGGTGGGTTATACATATTTCAAAATAATAGCTATTTTAGTTCATTGAGCATATTTGAATGCAATCAATACCAAGGCAAGACAATGAATCCTGGTATTAGTCTTTAAATTTCTCTTCACTAAAATTCTGTTAATATCTTAATTCGTGGTGGCCAGAGGAATGGTCCTATGTCTCATTCTCTATGTATTGTAGTCTCCTAGTTTGCATACCACGTGTGAAATATGTGGTTAAAAATGTCTCAGGAAAACTTTTGCTCACTCCCCACCTCCTTCAGCTTCTCTTCAACCATATTCCTCCCTGTCTCCTTCACTAGATTGAAATGCAGTGGACTTTCTGCACTTTGATTAGCCTAAGCTTATTCCTATCTCAACCACAAACAAACAAACAAACTCACTGCCATCAAGTCCATTCTGAGTCACAGTAACACCTGTTGGGTTTCTGAGGCTGTCAATCTTTATGGAAGTAGATTGCTCCATCTTTCTTCCACCAAGCAGCTGGTGGGTTTGAACCACTGACCTTATGGTTAGGAGACAAATACAATCATAGCTCCTTATTCAGAGCTTTTGGTATTTTCTCTGCCTGGAAAATTCTTTTCCATGTTCTTCACATTATTGCCTTCATCTCATCATTGGACTCAGCTTAATGTTAGCCTATCTTTGCAGCTAAGCTACACTTCATTGCTACTCACTTTCTTACCTATTGTCATTATTTTCTTCACTGTATGTTTCAGTCCCTGAATATATCATACTTTTTAATTCATTTAAATGTTTACTTTTTATCTTCTCATTATAATTTAAACTCATGAGTGCAAAAATATTGTCATATTCATTATATATTAATTGTGTAACAAATGTTAATGGGCTGAATGAGCATATGAATGAATGTTGCTAGCAATTGGGTACAATTGAGTAAGAGCAAATGAGGCATGGAAAGACCCAAGGTAGTATAAGAATGTTATGAAAGAGAGAATGGATCATGTAGAAAACTGGAAGACAGTGATTGGAGGGGAGGGAATACAAATGTGAACGATCTTTGCAAGCTAATAACTTACAGATTATTACAAGACAGTGGAAAATATTAAAGGAAGGAAAATCTGATGGTCTTTGAGATTGAGGTTGTGAGTATAGAATCTAGGAAGTAACACAAAGGTGATGTTAATTTTGAGAGAATTGGGATAACTAGCACTTCCTGATCAAGCTGTAGATTGAGAAACTTCAGACCAACAGACTTAGGGCTCTAAGACTTAGGGCCCTAAAAAATTGATGCCTGTGAAAGCACTGGTTCTAAACTTTGGTACCCAGACCAGCAGCATCAGCATTATTTGGAAACTTGTCAAAAATGCAGATTCTTAGCTCCATCAAAGACCTACTGAATCAGAAATTCTAGAGATGGGGCTCCTGAGTCTGAGCTTTAACAAGTCTTCCAGATGACATCACTACCTTAAAATAACCAAATAGATGCAAGGCCTAGGAAAATAAATAATGTTTAACATAAACACAAACATAGAAATGACTCAGAAAGATGTGGTCTGTCAATGGAAAGAGACTATCAAAACATTAAAATATGCCAATGCCACTAATCTTTAAATTAGGTCAAATAATGATGTGTTGCATCTTAAATTAATTGTGTCTGTTTGATAGATCCAGGTTTTCAGAATTAGGTAAAGGTTTTTGAAAGAGTTATGTAATATTGAAGGATCACAAAAAGTCATTTTAGTAAGTTGTATCAATTAAACAAAAAGATTGGAGTACGAATATTGCTATCAGAAGAGATAGGAGTTTCCCTTTTATTACGAATAAGAGTCTGATGAGCTTATAAAATAGTTGCTGTTTTTTTTTTTTTTTCTTTTTTTCCAGGAGGTGACTTCCATATAGCTTGAAATGCTTTATCTTAAATGTTGTAGTTGTCTTTCTGTAACTCAGAGAACTTCCTTGTTTGTGATGTTTTATTTTTTTCCTTTCATATGTTTTTTTTAAAAAAATCTGATACCCATTCCAAGTAGCATAGGCAAGAAAAGCTGTCAAGTAATACAAAAGCAGTATTTCTTTCTTCATTTTTATTCAACAAAGAAAAATGCTGCCATTGAGATATATAAACTTTCTCTGCTGATTTAACCTTTTTATCTTGTCAACTTAACTCCTACATGGCACACACCACTTCAGAAAATACTAGTAAGATAATTTTGTGTTGGTAATAAAAGCCCACATAATTTTGCAAATAGCATTTTAAAAACAAAACTTCTCTTAACATTCTGTTCTGATCATTTTCAAAAGATAACTTCTCTGTGCTCCTGCAGCATGTCACTCTCTTGTTTGTTAGGGAGTCACATCTGTAATTACGTGTTTATGTGTTTTTATCAATCCTGGAATATGAGACACTTGAATGTGGGGGTAGTTGTTGTTAGGTGCCATTGAGTTGATTCTGGCTCATAGGACCCTATGTACAACAGAATGAAATACTGTCCAGTCCTGCATCATCCTCACAATCATTGCTATGCTTGAGCCCATTGATGCAGCCACTGTGTCAATCCACTTCCTTGAGGGTCTTCCCCTGTTTTGCTGACCCTCTACTTTAAGCATGATATCTTTCTCCAGGGAATGATCCCTTTTGACAACATGACCAAAGTATGAGAGATGAAATCTGGCTATTCTCACTTGGGAAGAATATTCTGGCTGTCCCTCCTCCATAATCAATTTGTTCTTCTGGCAGTCCATAGTACATTCAGTATTCTTCACCAATAGCAAAATTCAAATGCTTAAGTTCTTCTGTAGTCTTCTTTATTCATTGTCCATCTCTCACATGCACATGAGGATATTGAAAAGACCAAAAAGACCGTGGCTTGGATGAGGCACAACTTAGTCTTCAAAAGGCCATCTTTGCTCTTAAACACTTTAAGGAGAGCTTTTGCAGCAGATTTGCCCAATGTGATATATCGTTTGATTTCTTGACAGCTGCTTCTGTGGGAGTTGATTGTGCATCCAAGTAAAATGAAATCCTTGACAACTTCAATCTTTTCTCCATTTATCATGATGTTGCTTATTGGTCCATGTTTTGGTTACCTAGTGCCACTCTGATAGGAATATATCACAAATGGGATGGCCTTAACAAAGAGGAGTTTATTCTTACAATTTGAAGGCTTTAAGTCCATGTTCAAAGTGCCAAGCTCTAGGGGATGAGTGAAAGGCCCTCAACCTTGGGTTTCAGCTCTACCTCCTGCTCCCAGCCCACTGAAGCTGGAGGCTTTTCTTCACTCAGCTGCTGGCTGCTGAGGCTGACAAACCAAGGCTTACAAGTAAAATGACACAGTCCCAATGTTACCAACCCACATAGCAGGCCATTACTTCAAGTCTATTGTAAGTCCCAAGGTTGGCAGAGCATGGCAGGCTGCTGAATAATGACATGGCTACATGCAGGGTCCAAGTGTGCCATAAGCTAGAGACCATTCCCCAAGGCTTCTGCTTATATACAGGAAGCAGACCACATTCCCTAAGGCAGCTACTCAGCTGCTCACAGTATTTTCCACCATGGAGTTGATTACCAGTCTCATCATGGGGAATACTACATCCAGCTACCCAGCTACTCAACCAGGCCCAGCCAAGTTGACACAGTCCAGTTGTGAGAATTTTTTTTTTTTTTTTATGTTGAGATGTAATCCATACTGAAGGCTAAAGTCTTTGATCTTCATCAATAAATGCTTCAAGTCTTCACTTTCAGCAGGCAAGGTTTTGTTATCTGCATGTCGTACGTTGTTAATGAGTCTTCCTCCAATCTTGATGCCATGCTCTTCTTCATTTAATTCTTCTTCTCTAATTATTTGCTCAGCATACATATAGAATAAGTGCGGTAAAAGGATACATCCCTGACCCATACCTTTCTTGATTTTAAATGACGCAGTATCCCTTGTTCTGTTTGAATGACTGCCTCTTGGTCTATCTAATTAATCTTTGTATCTCCAATGCTTGGCACATCATGAGATCTCAATAAATATCTGTTATGTAAATAATAACCATGCCAGTTTATGAAACTGAAATGTCATTGTAAAAAAAAATTCAAACATGAAAAATTAACCAAATTGTTTCAGGTAGTGTATATATAGCCTGGTGTTTTCCAAAGAGTGTTAGTTAGTCCCATGAAATTATGTTTGATATTTCAAGTTAAAGGTAAAGAATGGGTACATTTAAAAAAGATAATTTCCCTTAGTAGTGAATCAGAATGTATATTGAAATAACAAATAAACTGAGTAGTGCTGCAGTTCAAAATAAAACCTGTTTAACTTTATTTCAGTTTTCTTTAAGGTTTTTCATCAGTGATTCCCTTTTTCCTTCTACATAATGACTATTAATTATTCCTTTCAAATTTTATAGATGTTTTAATCTTATGACCTCCTTTAGTGAACATGATAATTAAAATTCAGAGATGTTAAGTGATTGCATCTCTTGGTTATTTTGAGGCCGTGCTGTCATCTGGAAGACTTGTTAACGCTCAGACTGATGAGCCCCATCCCTAGAGTTTCTGATTCAGCAGGTCTTCAATGGAGCTAAGGATCTGCATTTTTGACAAGTTTCCAAATAATGCTGATGCTTGTGGTCTAGGTACCCTAGTTTAGAACCAGTTCTTTCACAGGCATCAATTTCTTAGAGCCCCAAGACCATGTAGCTAATAGTGCAAGGAGTCAGGCCTTTTACCTCCTATCTTGTGGTTTCCCAAATACCTTAATAATGGTTGTTTTAACATACTGTGGATTGATTTATTTTAGAAAATTGGTGATAAATCTTGTAATAATTCATTGACAGTAGTTCATTGACAAAGTCCTAAAAAAAAAAAAAAAATGTTTTCAAGTAAAAACTTACTGACAGAATGGCAAAGTAGAAAGCTGGCTAGAATAGCAATGGACTTGATTTGTTTTTGTTGCTGTAGTGAAAGTTACAGG
>NW_006921777.1:2504881-2525861 GCF_000298275.1 Orycteropus afer afer | reverse complement strand
GAAACCCAAGGAGGGGTCGCTATGAGTCGGGTATGACTCTACTGCAATGGGTTTGGTTTTTTTGGTTTATTTTTCATATCAATCCAATGCCAGTAATTATATGCAACCCATTTCTTATTAACCTGGCTTATAAAAATTATCATATTATTTTAATCTTTGTAGACATTTAGAGACTCTCTGTATACTTTACCAGTAAATTTATAAGGAACATTTAAAAGATGTGTATTTATGCATTCAACTTTGGTTTAACTAGACAATCCTAATTCACATAAAAGTATCCAATTGTGTTGTGCTGTATAAAAGGTAAATTTGGGAGGGAAGCTACATAAAAGGTAAATGTGAGAGATGATATTGTTTTGGACTTTCTAACTCCTATACCTGTCCTTACACTGGGTTTGATTCTAGCATTGACAAATATTTGATTAACCAATATGTAGTTCCCTCCTAAGTGCCTGCTACTATAATAGAACCTTGGGTAAAATAAAGAAATGCAAAAGTCTCTCAGTTTAATTGTAGAGAGAAAAAATGTAAACAAAAAAAATAAGATGATAATAATAAAATAGGCCAGGTCATATAGATGCATATATGAAGTGCCTTAGAATTACCAAAGAGAAACAATTATTTCTATCTGGGAGTGTAAGAAAAGACTAATATGGAAATATTGTTTAAATGGGGCCTTAAAGAAAGGATAAGACTTTTTGACATATAGCCTGGGGAAAATCTAAAGGAGCTTTGGGAGTGAAAGCATAGAGACATGGAAGAATTTGGGTTATGGAACCATTAATAATAGTATTCAGCTTGTGCACTGAAGTGAAGTTATGGCAAGGGGTAAAGAGTTTGGAGGGCCATCTGGAGTATTTGGACCTATAGGTGATAGGAGCTATTTTACTATTTTTTAATTATTACTTTTTCCAATTCAAATCAGAAGGACATGTTTTAATCATTCCATCACAGAAAGAATTCTTCCACAGCAGGATTGAAATATTGAGGAAGGATGACACTAAAGCTTGGAGACTGGTTAGGAAACAATAGTAAAAAGTCAAGATGGAGACACTGTTTCTAGACTTACTTGAGTTTTGTAGGTGTATCTCCCTAGTGGGTACATCCGTGGAACCACAGAATCGGTGAATGCAAGAGAGCTGAATTAATGTGTACACATAAGAATCCCAAATTGTATGCAATTCAAGAAGATCACTTGAAAGATGCTCAACTGGATGGCACATGAGCAGTCTAAAAGGAGTAGTCAGCCTCACTCAGAGGGAGATGCCATGCAGAAATGCAAAAACATGGTAAAGAGGTCCAAAGGTTGCTAGATCATTTGGTTTTTCAAGTGAGGCCTTGCCTAGATTTTGTGAGAAATCTTGCAGTGGCAGTGCTTAAATATGAGTGACTGTCATAACAGATTTGAGATCAGTTTTTTTTTTCTATTGGTTGCCATAAGAGTCAGCTCTGACTTAGGGTGATCCCCTGTTCCAAAGAATGAAATGTTACCAGGCCCTGTACCATCTTCATGGTCATTAGTATGCTGGAGCCTACTGTTGTAGCCACTGTGTATTTTTAGTGCCTTCCAACCTAGGGAGGTCATCTTCCAGCACTTGAGCAAATAATATTCTGTGGAGATACATAGAGTTTTCATTGGCTAATTTTCAGAAGTCTCTTGCCAGGTCTTTCTTCCTAGACTGCTTCAGTTTGAAATCTCCACTGAAACCTGTCCACTAGTGGTGACCCTCTTGGTATTTGAAATACTGGTGGCATACCTTTCAGCAGCATGAATACACCAGCAACCACAGTACAACAAATTGACAGATGAGTGGTGAATGAAATCAATAGACACAGTTAAAGATTTAAAAAAAAAAAAAAATGACAGTTGTTGTTATTGTTATATTCCGTCGAGTTGGACCCAACTCATAGCAACCCCTCCTTGGGTTTCCGAGGCAGTATCACTATGGAAGTAGATTGCCCCATCTTCCTTCCAAGGAGTGGCTGGTCGGTTTGAACTGCCAGCCTTTTGGTTAACAGTCACAGATAATCTAGGAAATTGCAAAGAAGCTAATACAAAGCAGGAGCTAGTGAACATGCATATGTTCATGAAAACTTGAGTCAATTCTGACCTACAGAGACCCCCACCAGTTTTCCGAGGTTGTAAATCTTTACAGAAGTAGATTGCCCTGTCTTCCTTCCACAAGGTGGCTGGTGAGATTGAACCTCTGATGTTCCACAGTCAAATACCTTAGGCACTCTGCCACCAGAGCCCTGAAAAGTTCCTAGGTCCCTTAAATTTCCCACACAGATACAGCTGAGGATGATGCCACATGGCAAGAATAAGAAGGTCACCGCTCTTGAGAAGCCTACCACCCTGGTACAAGTAACTGCAGCAAAAATAATCCAAGCACCTGTCTGTGCTTTTAATACAAGGCAGAGCAGATGTAAGGTCAGTTTCCCAGCCTTGACATATTTCATTAGAGCTGGCCTCAGGTAGAAGAAATGTTTGGCTGAAAAAAAATTAATTTTGTTTAAAAACACTGAGAACCAATGCTATGTAGGCTAGGTACACATATGTTCTCATGGTGTACACTGAAATTTAAGAGTAAATAAGGATAAGTGGCTGTTGAAGGGTCAGTTAGAGAAATGAGCAAATAGGGTTAACTAATGCTTTTGAAATGGAGAGAGGAGAGAATTGGCAGTATCAAATCTCATGGAGATAGGTATTTGGCAACTAGTTTCTTATTAACAACCTTAACAAAATTAGTTTCATTGAAGTAGTGATGGAAAATGCTAGATTGAAAAACATTGAAGAGAAAATGAGAGGTTTGGAGGTTGAAACAATTTGGGCAGAGATTTCTTTCAGGAAAGTTAGCGTAAAGGTAATGAGAAAGATCGGGTAGAAGCCAACCCAGAAGACATGATGAAGATTAAGTTGTTGCTGATTCACTCTGATTTGCTTTTAGCATGAAAGAACTTGAGGCGCCATAAGTTAGAGAGTGAGTTCCTAAACCAAATAAGGTGATAATTATTAAGTGTGATGTGGGAAAACTCTAGGATCAGAAAGAGGGCCAAGAGTACAAGCAGAAAGAGGTCAGTTTAGAGGGAATAGATGTCTTCCTTAAACAAGAAAAGGGGGTCATCAGCATTAATTGACTTAGTCAAATAACTGGAGTTTGCAAATTCTAGATATTGTTTATCTCTAAGTCATCGCTGAGAATAAGGAGCATATATATAGGATAGGATATTGAAACATTTATGAAAATTGGAAATAACAACTGGCTATGGGTAAAAATTCCTAAGACAGAATCATTGCTGAGAAGTGTCAATGTCCCCTCTAAAAAAGTTAATAGCTTGTTGAGGTATAATTTATATATCATGAAATTGACTCATTTTAATTATACAATTCAATTATCTTTAGGAAATACACAGAGTTGTGCAACCATAACCACAATCCAAGTTTAGAACATTCTCATCACCTCCAAAAAGATCCCTCATGCCCATTTGCAGTCAATCCCCACTCTAACCCCTAGCTCCAGGCAAAACTAAGTTGCTTTCTGTCTCTATAGATTTGCATTTTCTGGACATTTAATAGAATGGTATCATACAAGATGTGGTCTTTGTGTCTGTCTTCTTTTGCTTAGTAAAGTGTTTGTGAGGATCTTACATGTTGTAGCATGTTTCAGTAGTTTTTCCTTTTAGTTAATGAAAGATAACCACTAATAAACTGGTCTCTATGCATTTGTCTATTCTAGATATTTCATATAAGTGGGATTATACAGTATTTTTCCTGAGCTCTGGTGGAGCAGTGCCTAAGGCATTTGACTGCCAGCCAGAAGGCTGGTGGTTCACACCCACCAGTGGCTCCACGGAAGGAAGATGGGGCAATCTACTTATGTACAGAGTTACTGCCTCAGAAACCCAATGGGTGTCGCTATGAGTCAGAATCAACTCGATGGCAGTGAGCTTGGTTTTGTGTCTTATTTCGTTCAAAATGATGTTTTGAAGGTTTATCCATGTGGTAAAGCTTCATTTCTATTTTTGACTGAATAATATTCCATTGCATTAGATATTATATTTTATTTATCCATTCATCTGTTGGTATATTTTTTATTATAAATAGCTTCTTTAGCAAAATATTTATTCACATCTTTTGTTCATTTTGAGTTGTTTGTCTTCATATTATGGAGTAATAAAATTTTTAATATATTCTGGATATGTTATTAGATATATGATTTGCAAATATTTTCCCCAGTGTGTAGCTTGTATTTTCATTTTATTAATGATCATGTAGTGCCTAAGGCATTTGTCTGCTAACCAAAGGCTGGTGGTTCAAGCCTGAAAGCCACTCCTCAGAAGGAAGACTGGGCAATATACTTCCTTAGAGATACACCTCAGAAACCCAAGGAGGGGCTGCTATGAGTCAGAACTGACTCGGCAGTAAGTTTGGTTTTTTTGGTTTAGTGATGTAAAGCACAATGTTTTAAATTTTGATTGGTCCAAATATCAAATTTTTATGAATTATGCTTTAGGCACTTTATCTAATAATTTGCCTAGTTTGACTAAAGACACCTATTTAAAAATTGAAACAATCAATTTATAATACATCCAGTAAATAAGCATTTTTGATAGTTTTCCTCAGCAGCTTGGTTGCAGAAATGGAAAACAATAGATGACTGGATTGATCCAGAAATGGGAATTGACAAGGTGGATGTAATAAAATATACTTGTGAGAGAATACGGTTTAAATGATTGACTGTGGGGTTCAAGCTGAACTGAGATGTCAGTGTAACAGAGGATGCTGTTAGACTGTTAGAAAAGGGATTTCTAAAATAACTAGATGTTTGGAAAAATAATATGAGCATATCTACTAAAAGAAAGGAAATAAAAGAGAATCATTAGTGAAACTGTTTTATGCAAAAATAAAACAAAAATGTGATGTTTAAATTTGAGATGCAAAAGTTTCTTGGGTGTTTGGGCAAGGTCCAAGCAATAGCCTGAGTTACTAAAGTAAAATGGGATCTAAATTTGGTTCTGTGATGATTTATCCAAATCGCCATTAAAGTCAGCATGGTAATACAGTGACTCTCAAAAAAGAAGACAAAGTTGCAGGTCCCAGGATCTTCACTGAGTATGGAGAAAAATTCTATAAATTATAGTCATAAAGATATTCTTTACAGGTCCATTCTGAATTGATTATTATTATTTGAACTGTACCATTTATTATTTATTATTATTATTTAAATTTATTATTTATTACTATTATTTAACTATAACGTTTATTATAATATAATAAGCAATTCAGAATGGACCTGGAATGAGATCTTTATTACTATAATTTACGGATTTTTTTTCTCCCTACTCATAGTGAATATTAATTGTGATTATAAACATAGATATTTTAACTATCCATTTTTCTTTGATGAACAATGAATGACCTATTGAAAATATAAAGGCACAGATACTATGGAAATTATCACTTTTTATTGTACTAACTGACGGGTTGGTTTACTTTGAGAAACTGCAATCCGGGTGCTAAAATGATAGCCAGTAAACGGTTTTACAGAAGACAGTGCTGTCGTGAATTTTCATACTTTCAGATTATCATTCATTATAACTGTTAGTACAGTGAAGAAATCCTAGATCTAAACACAGATTTACACTGAATTCCTAAATTTCCAATTGTTATCACTCTGCAGAAAATTGCACTCTCTCTACAAAGGAGATCATAGAAAATTCTCCTAAAATCAGATAGAGAGTTGTTTTCAAGGGAGGAGGCCTCAGCTATTTCCATGCCTTCCCTGCACTGAAAAAGTAAAGGTGATAGAGATCATCCTAAGCTACCAAGCAAATATTTCCAGGAATAGGATTCATGATGCTTGTCACGAGTCTGTGTACACTCTAATTCATTCTATTCTGTGTTGATTTGGTCCAGCATGATCACTGAATCACTATAGTCCCATATCTTAAGTGTTTCCTTCATTACCTTGCTAACATTCAATGGTAATTAAAAGCAAACACAAAAAAGATTTAATAGGCTGATGGAAATAAATATAATTATGTCATTTTATAATCAACTGGTCTGCCGTTTTCCCCAGTGTAAACATGGGAAACTAGAAAAAGTGTTATATGGTACCTTGTTAACTTCCCTCTGGCACTCTGCTCACCATTGCAGGCTTAGGAACTGATGTTGGGCTTCTCACTTTTGTCCTAATAGTCAGTATTAGCAGACCCCATTGTGAATGATTTGATAAATTGCCAATGTTTTCAGGTAATACCCCTTCCTACTAGAAATAATCCACACCATAAACATACATTTCAGGTTTTGTGCTCAGTCTTGGGGACCCTGTCCTCATGGGTCTTACATTGGAAAGGCATTAGTGTAGGAAATTTTTTAAACCAAAAAACATTGAGACCCAAAAGATAACTTGAAAAACATGAATGGCCCAAGTTGTAGATATTTTTTGTTAAAATATCTTTTGATGCCTTTCAAAACATACATAGAGCTGGCTATAATGTCTACCACCTCTTCATAAAACTGGTCCTGACATTAAACCAAAGAAGATTTAAACCAAAACCAAACTGTGGCCTTACAGAATTCAAGCCCTAAATGCCATAGATGGTATACTTGTTTACGCAGCATTTTTACCTTGTCTTCTTCCAAAATAGATTATCAGTGAATCTGAGGATGACGGTGGTGATGATGAGGATTATTCAGGTTTGTTAATAATATCACCAATAGTTGTTAACAAAACCACCACATCAATATTGCTACATTTACTATGTGTATCCAAAATGTCAAATTACTTAAATACATTATCTTACTGCCTGTATGCTATAGTGCTATCAATGGGCTTTATTACTACAATTATATGTGAGACAACAAGCTGTCAGATCAAGTAACTTGCCTCTAGATACTCGGTTAATAAATAGTAGTGTCAGGAATCGAATCCCAGTCCTCTCCTCTTAATATTTTCTATAAAATTATTAATTTAATGAAGTTTCATTGTGCCTGGATGATAGTTTCTAATTTTGTAAATTAATTTATTATTTTCCCTTTTGAACTAAATATATGTATGAAATGTGAACTTTAGCTTTATAAAAATTTATAAGCAACTTCAGAATGCAATCATTATTCATGTGTATGGCAGATTGTCAATGGATCTAAAAACATGAATGATAGAACAATATCCTCACATGTGCTAGAGCTTCTACAAGGCTGGCTAACTTTATCAGTAAAGCAAGTTAGCAGTGTTTTGTTGTTTTTTATATAAAAAATAGTCACAGTCTTGAAATCTAATGTCTGCTGATATATGTTTCTAATAGGATCAAGGAAACAAAAGAAAAATGGAAAGGGGAGAAATATTTTGTTTATATACTGAAAAATACTGAGTACTAATATGAAGGGAAAAGCAATTTGATCTTATTATATTTTTTTTATTGAAAAGCCATAAAAGAGAATACATTGTGTCAGCTGATTTTATTGTTTAATTTGATTGAGATATTTCATCTGTACATGAAACACATTTTTCTCCCATTTAAGAACTGGGAATGAATTCTTCCTTTCCTGTTTTTTTTTTTTTTTTTTTTTAACTATATTATTATGTTTTAAGTGAAAGTTACCGCAGCAAATTAGATTCCCATTCAACAATTTCTACACAGGTTGTTCCGTGACATTGGTTATAATCCCCACAATGTGTCAACACTGTTGTAATTTCCACCCCACCTGCCACATTTCCATCCATCCAGTTCACTGCCCCTCCTTGTCTTCTCTACTTTGCTTTTGAGTAAGTGTGGACTGTTCGGTGTCTATAGTTGATTGCTTAAGAGGCCCATTCCTCACAGTTGTTATTGTTTATCTTATAGTCCAATCTCTTATTTGGCTGAACGATGAACTCCAGGAGTAGCTTCAGTTCCACATTAAAAGGGTATCTTAGAGTGATAGACAAGGGAGTTCTCGTCTTTATCAGTCCAGTAAGTCTGATCTTTTTGTGAATTTGACTTCTGTTCTACATTTCTCTCCCATTCTAACCAGAATCTTCTGTCGTGTCCCTGGTAAGAGCAATCATTGCTGGTAGCCAGGCAACATCTAGTTCTTCTGGTCTCAGGCTAGAAGATGCTGTTGTTCACATGGGCCCTTAGTCTTATGTACAAATTTCTTCCTTGAGTCTTTGGTTTCATTCACTCTCCTTTGCTCCAGAAGGGAAGATACCAATAGTTGTATCTTACTTAGATGGCAGATCATGGTCTTTTATTTTTTTTTTTCAACTTTTTATTGTGATTTGGGTACAAATTTACAGAGCAAATTTGTTTTCCAGTCAACAGTTTATACATTTTGTTTCATGACTTTGATTGCAGTCCCTACAATGCAGGAAGCATGCTTCACACTTCCTCCATGATTACATTTCCATTTCTCTTTTTTCCTATCCCTTCCTGCTGCTCTTTTGATCCCATGTGGTTGATTACTCTAAGAAATGCTTACTTCCTTGATGTAAATTTTCATATTAAAGACCTGTTTATTACTTGGCTGAAAATTAAGTCAGGGGAATGAGTTCAGTGCCAGGCTTAAAGGGTGACTAAAGGCCATAGTCTCAGTGGCTCAAAAGTCTCTATCAGATCAGTACACTTGTTTTGTCTTTATTAGTTTGAGTTTTGTTCCACATTCTTCTCCCATTCTATCCAGGAACCCATATCATGATCTCTTTGAGAGCAATTGCCAGTGGTGTCTGGGCACCATCTAATTCTGGTCTCAGGATTATTGGGACTGGAATTCATGTGGTCCATTGGTCCAATTATTTCCAGATATCTTTGATAACCGTCACTCTTCTTTTTCTAGATGGGGAGAAACACCAATAGTTGTACCTTAGATGGACACTCGTGACCTTTTTAGAGCCCAATTGCTATGTAAAGCAGGATGTAGAACATTGTCTTTGTGGACCGTTATGCCAGTTGCCCTTGATGTCCCCCAAGGCTGTGGTCCTGAGCCTAGGGACTTATTCCCTTAAGGTGTTTGGTTATGACTAAGAAGTTTTCATAACTTTGCCTCCTGGGTGCTCTATTATATTCATGGATATATTTGTAGCACATTTATATAAAAGGGTAGAGATATCCTCTCTCAAATCTCCCTCTCTATAGATAGATAGATAGTTAGATATAGATTAGATATAGATATAGATGGGTGTACGCCCATTCCCCTTTCCACCTCTGTTCAGCTTACATGTCTATATACCCATCTGTAGATTATTTTAAATACTGCATTGCAGGATCACATGTGTAAAATTATTTACTTTTGTTGCCTGTCACTCTTGTGCTCCTCTCAGTGTCTTCCTTTGCATTGATCATTTCATGCTGACCTTCCTTTTGTTGTATATTGCCCTACCCTTCACCCAAGTTAATACATGTCTATCCTCTAGTTAGTGACTTACTCTCCTACTCCTGGTAATCTTCAAAGACTGTTGCTTTCTATGAGTAAACCTTCTCTTGACTTTTTATACTAATGGTCTCATACATTATTTGACCTTTTGTGCTCTGGTGGCATAGTGCCTAACCAGAAGTCTGACAGTTCAAACCCACCAGCCACTCCTCCAAAGGAAGACTGGGCATTCTACTTCTGTAGAGATACTGCCTTGGAAACCCAAGGAGAGGTTGCTATGAATCAGATTTGACATGACAGCCATAAGTTTGGTTTTCTTGGTTAATTTCACTTGGCATAATTTCCTCCAGGTTTATCCATGTTATGAGGTGTTTTGCCCTCTAATGTTGTGTAGTATTCCACTCTGTGTATGGACCATAATTTATTTGTTTATCCATTCATCTATTCATAGGTACTTAAGTTGTTTCCATCTTTTCATTGTTGTGAATGATGCTGCGATAAACTTGGATGTGCATGTATTTGTTCGTATCTCCACTCTTATTTTTGTAGGCTATATGCCTTGTAGTGGGATTGTTAGATCATATGATATTTCTCTTTCCAACTTTTTAAGGAAGTGCCATACTGTTTTCCACAGTGGTCGCACCCTTTTACAATCCCATCAGCAGTGTAAGAGGGTTCCAGTCTCTCCACACCCTCACCAGCATTTGTTATTTTCTTATTTTTAAACTTTGCTATTAATGATGAAGGAGCTCTGGTGGCATAGTGCCTAAGGCATTTGACTGCTAACCAGAAGGCTGGCAGTTCAAACTCACCAGCCACTCCACTGATAGAAGACTGGGAAATCTACTTCCATAAAGATTTACCTCCTCAAAAATCCAAAGAGAGTCACAATGAGTCAGAATTGACTCGATGACAGGGGCTTTGTTTCTTTCTTTCTTTTTTTTTTTTTTTTTGGTTTATTAATGATGAGATGAGATGATATATCATTATTGTTTTGATTTGTATCTATCTCTCTAATGACTAATGATTTTGAACATTTCTTCATATTTTTGTTGGCTTCCTGAATGTCTTATTTGGGGAAGTGTCTGCTCATTCCTTTGCCCTTTTTTTAAATTGGATTGTTTGCCTTTTTTTGTTGTTATTGTTGAAGTGTTGAAATGTTCTATGAATTTTAGAGATTAGAGCCTTGTCTTATATATCATTGCCAAATTTTTTTTCGTAATATGTACGTTTTCTTTTTACTCTTTTGATAAAATCTTTTGATATGTGTAAACGTTTAATTTTTAGGAGGTCTCTGTTATGTAGTTTGTCTTCTTCTGTTTGTTGATTTAAATTATGATTGATAGTGTATCTATGGCATATATTAGGACCCCTATGTTTGTCCTATTTTTCCTTTGATGATCTTTTTGGTTTTAGTTTTTATGTTTGGGTCTTTGATCCATCTTGAGTTAGTTTTGTATATGGTGAGATATATGAATGTTGTTGTTGTTGTTATTATGTGCTCATAGCGACTCATAGCGACCCCTCCTTGGGTTTCCAAGTGCCCAACCTTCCTTCTGAGGAGTGGCTTGTGGATTTGAACCACCAGCCTTCTGATTAGCAGTCAAATGCCTTAGGCACTACACCACCAGAGCTCTTTAAAATAAATTATAGTGATCATTTTTTTATTGAGTTTCTACTTCATATCAGGTATAGTTATTAGTAAGGAACCCTATCCATTGTTAAGCAATTGATTACTAACCAGTACTTCAGTGGTTCGAACTCACCAGCCACTCTGTAGTAGAAAGATGTGGCAGTCATTCTGTAAAGATTTGCAGCCAAAGAAATAGTATGGAACAGTCTACTCTGTCATAAAGGGTACTATGAATTGGAATCAACTTGACAGCAGTGAGTTTGGTTTGCTTTCTTTCTTAGTTCTAGTGTGTATGTGTTAAGTGCCATGGAGTCAGCTCTGACCCTTTGTGACCCTTTGTACAACAAAATGAAACACTGCCCAGTCCTGTGCCAGCCTCACAATCCTTGCTATACCTGAGCCCATTGTTGCAGCCCCTGTGTCAATCCATCTCGTTGAGGGCCTTCCCCTTTTTGGCTAACTCTCCACTTTACCAAACATGATATCCTTCTCCAGGAAATGGTCCCTTCTGACAATATGACCAAAGTCAATGTGATGAAATCTGGCCATTGTGGATTCCAAGCAGCTTTCTGGCTGCACTTTGTCCAGGACAGATTTTGTAGTTCTTCTGGCATTCCGTGATACCTTCAGTATTTTTTGCCAATGCCACAACTCAAAAGCATCAACTCTTCTTTGGTCTTCCTTATTCATAGTCCAGCTTTCACATGCATATGAGGGGAGTGAAAATACCATGGTTTGGGTTAGGCGCACCTTAGTCTTCCCCTTAGTCTTCAAAGAGATCTTTTTTTCTCTTCAGCACTTTAAAGAGGTCTTTTGTAGTAGATTTACCCAGTGCAGTATGTCATCCGATTTTTCTTAACAGCTTCTGTTGGTGTTGATTGTGGAATCAAGTAATATAAAACCTCTGACAAAGCCAATCTTTTCTCCATTTTTATTTATGTTCAAATCACTCTCATCTATGTGTACCTAGCCTCTGGATGCACTGTAGGTGAATGGGTCAAAGAGTCCTGGGATTTATATGTGATTTTCAATGGAGAAGTAGGAAAAGGCAAAGTGGAGAACAAGGGAGGTGCCAAGCACAGTCTGGGCTCAGAGGGAAAGATCATTCTTTGATCATTGTCCTCAGCCTTGATGGCTTCAAAGAAAGAACATTGCCTCCCATTCTGGGATCCAAGATTAGATCTTGCCAGCAGGCAATCATGCGGAGCCTCTAAGGGAATTTACAACTAAGGCACTGGAGGAGAGGGCTGACTTCCCCCAGGGTACATTCTTCCAATACAATTTGAGTTTAGGCATCATGTGGATGGTGGGAAAGAAAACTGCTTCTGCTATTTCACATACTCAAATGTTTATCAGCTCAAATGACTCCAGAAATCCTACAGATATATTGGATATATATTGTTTTGTTTTGTTTTGTTTTTAATATATGCCTCTACAGGGACCAGGGAACTGAAGTACAGACAATAGTAACAAAGTTGTGAAAGTGGCAAGAGAGGAGTGTAGTAATTGATTTAGTAGCTCCATTGAGCATTGAGAACACAATGGGAGAAGTCAGTTTTACATGGCAGGAACCCCAAAGGCTGGGCAATTTTAGGATTGTTTATCTTGGAATATGTGGATGAATGTAAATGAAAAAGAATTAATGCAACCAAAGCTTTTTTAAAGAAGCAGTTATAGTAAAGCCTGTGAGAGCCAGAACTCAGTGACACTACCTTGCTTATCTTGATTTCTCAAGTTTTCTGCTTTTGACAGAGCACAGTCTTGCCACTTTTCTGTCACTTGTTTTAGTGGAAAATATATGAATTTTCCTTCTCTGACAGGTTTCCACGTTATTTAGGTTTCAGCTTTTGCAGGTTTTACTGTATATTCCCAAACCCCAACCCTATGTAAGGAAGCAACTGCTCCTTTGCTATCTTAGTAAAAGACTGATGAAGTACCTCTCTAGGGAGGGTACAAGAAAGGGAATTTGGTAGGGAAACATGACACAGTTGAGGACTGTAGGTGAAGTAATTAAATAAGATTTATATAACAAACTTTGAGATTCCCAGAATTTTTTCCCCTCTTTTATCCTATAGCCCTGGCAACCAGATGTGACTCTATCTCTTCAAAACTCTATTTACCCTCTACTTTCCCTATATATCTGAAAAGCACTGATTGCAACCTGAAATCACAATAAACAATGTACATTTGGCAAAAGTGTAGTATTGTGATACAGAATTTAACATAATTGCTTTATTAACATTGGCTTTGGAAATTGGTTTCCTGGGTTCTGACCTTAGCTAAACCACTTGCTGTCTCACTCTAATTTGACTCATTTTCATACTTACGAAATGAAGAAAATATAGCAATAACTAGTTAGTATGTTCAGCTATTTCAGGAGGTAACATATGATCAAGAATGAATGGTATTTAAGGAAGAAGTCTAACCTGCACTGAAAGAATTGGGAAAAAACAAGCCTCCAGGAAATTACACAATGCCCACTGAGATGTTTCAACAAACAGGTGCAGTGCTGGAGCCCCTTACTTGTTTCTAAGAAATCTGGAAGACAACTACCTGGCCAACCAACTGGAAGAGATCAGTATGTGTGCCCATTGCAAAGAAAGGTGATCCACAAGAATGTGGAAATTTCTCGAACAATGTCATTAATATTGCATGCAATAAAATCTTGCTGAAGGTAATTCAAAAATGTTGCAGCAGTATATTGACAGGGAACATCCAGAATTTTAAGCTGGAGTCAGAAGAGGAGGTGAAATGAAGGATATCATTGCTGATGTCATATGGATATTGGCTGAAAGCAGAGATTACCAGAAGTATGTTCACCTATGCTATAAAGGCATTTGTAAGAAATTATGGATAATATTGAGAAGAATGTGAATTCCAGAACACTTAATTGTACTCATACAGAACCTGTACATAGATCAAGAAGAAGGCGTTCAAACAGAGCAAGGGCATACTGCATAGTTTAAAATCATGAAGGATTGTATGCTTTCACCATAGTTTTTCTATCTGCATGCTGAGCACATAATCCAAGAAACTAGAATATATGAAGAAGAGCACATCATCAGGTTTGGAAGAAGACTCATTAACAGTCTGTGATATGCACATGACACAACCTTGCTTGCTGAAAGTGAAGATGACTTGAAGCACTTACTGATGAAAGATCAAAGACTATAGTCTTCAGTATGGATTACACCTCAGCCTAAGAAAAACAAAAATCCTCAAAACTGAACCAATAACAAACATCATGATCAATGGAGAAAATATTGATATTGTCAGGGATTTCATTTTACTTGGATAAACAATCCACAGTCATGGAAGCAGCAGTCAAGAAATCACACATCATATTGCACTGGACAAATCTGCTGCAAAAGTCACTCTGAAGACTAAGGTGTGCCTAACGCAAGCCATGGTATTTTCAATTGCCTCATGTGCATATGAAAGCTGGACAAAGAATAAGGGAGACTGAAGAACAGTTGATGCCTTTGAGTTATGATGTTGGTGAAGTATACTGAAAATACCATGGTCTGCAAGAAGAACGAACAAATCTGTCTGGGTAAAAATGCAGCTGGAATGCTCCCTAGAAGCAAGAATAGACACATTTCATCTCATCAACTTGGTCATGTTGTCAGAAGGTACTAGTCCCTGGAGAAGGATATCAGGCTTGGTAAAGTAGAGGGTCAGCAAAAAAGGGGATGACCTTCAATGAGATGGATTGACACAGTGGCTATAATGATGGACTCAAGAATAGCAAGTATTGTGAAGATGACACAGTATTGGGAAGTGTTTCTTTCCATTGTACATACGGTCTCTATGAATTGAAGCCAACTCTATGGCACCTAGCAACAAGTTAGTATATTAAGCCTCTTTTGATTATACATGACAGAAAATCATATTAAAACCATCTTAAGGAAAAAGAAAAGCATGAATCATTCCCATAACTGAGAAATCCAATGGTAGATCTGCATTTGCATGTGGTTGAATATAGCAGTATCCATTTCCATTTATCTTTACCTTGCCTGGGATATTTTGCATAACAATCCCAGATGGATTCTCCTCTAATTGTTGTAACATAATTCAATGTTCAAATCCAGTAGGGGAAAGCAATCTTCTGCTAAGTTCCTAAGAGTCTTGTGGATTGGATAAGTTAGGTCATGTACCCATTCCTGAACTAATTAGCATGTCCAAGAAACATCTTAACTGCCTAAATTCTTACTAACATCTTGACATGTTCTGTGTCTTTATGCCCTCCTTCTTGTTTTACACCTGAGCATTTTGGCTTTTCGCTTCTCTTGTTTCATTTTACCTTAGAGTTTATGCTTTGATTGTTGTTGTTGTTGTTGTTATGTGCTGTCGAGTCGGAACCGACTCATAGCAACCCCTCCTTGGGTTTCCAAGGCAGTATCACTACAGAAGTAGATTGCCCCATCTTCCTTCCGAGGAGTGGCTGGTGGATTTGAACCTCCAGCCTTCTGGTTAGCAGTCAAGTGCCTTAGCTACTATGCTACCAGAGCTTTGATAACATTGAACTTTTTGTGAACTAATTTTTGTCCCCTACCTTACTGTACCATGATTTTATTTATACCTGGAATACCCATATTCATACCCATTATATCCTCCTTCATAATTCTTACTTATCCTCCATAATTATTACACATAATTCAAGTGTAATCTCTTCTGTGAACTTTTCTCAAAATTTCATAGTATATAGGCTCAATATCACTCTTCTGTGGACTAGATATATGTCAATCTTATAATTTCTCATATTGTTGAGCCCAGGTTAAGAAGGAGTTGGTCGGCGTGAGGAATTTGCCAACACACAACAATGCAAGTGCAAGAAGGAGAGTTTATTGGCTAGCTCGAGCTAGGGTTTCTGCTTACACAGATGCAACGGTTTGGGCAAAAGACCCTGTGCTCTCTTACTATTACATTTTTATAGGAAAAATATAGGATGGAGTAGCACCAAGGCAAAGGGGTACAAATGATTCGTTGTTGCTAGGGGGTTTAGGGTAGAGCTCTGAGACGTGGGGGGATGGGCTGGAGTCTCCGGCACTAAAGACTGTTTAGAGAATAATTATCTGCAGGGGAGATAACGCCCTGAGATGTGGGAGAAGTACTGGAGCCAGGTAAAGCTCTTATGCGTGGGGGGACGTTCTGGAATCCCCGGCACTAAAGATTAAAGAATTACCTGGAGGGCATTAGGACTCAGGCCTCACATTCCTTGGGACTCCAGCTAAAGACTCCTGGTTAAAGAATTACCTGGAGAGCATTAGGACTCAGGCCTCACAATATGATTTTGAAGTACCTCTTTATGTATCTGCCTCTCCCAGAAGCTTATGAGATATCAAAGGACAGCCAGTGAGTCCTATTCATCTTTGTACCCTCAATATCAAATATAATTCCTATCAAAAAATATACATCTATTGTCCTGAAATTTTAAATTCCATTGCATTTCAAAACTCTCCACATCATGCTGAAATTATTTATTGAATGTGTATTGTGCAGTGAATTACTTGGTATGGTCATAGTCCTTATAACTGCCACCAGATTACTGGGTGGGACCATGCAAATAAGATGTGTAGAACTCGGATGTTGGGATTGGTTAGTTTTGCTGTGTGCCAGGCTTAAAATGAGCCTTCCTAGAGACAGAGAGGAGGCTCTCCCTGCCATCAAGAGAGAAGAACTGGAGGTGAAGTAGAGTGTGTCCTTGGACCCAAGATCCCTGCACTGGACCTCCTTGACAGAGATGCCTGCCAGAGAGAGACTGGCAGAGAGAAATGGCTCCTCAGAGAGAGAGAGAGAGAGAGAGAGAGAGAGAGATGGCCTCACAAAGAGAGATGACCTGACAGAGGGAGGCATCTGGCAGAGAGATGGTCGCAATGGAACCAAGAGGAATGAGGTAGAGCCGTGGGCTTACCTGGCCCACAGAATGAGAAAGTTACGTGCCCTTGGGCAGGAGGCTTGCTGACAGAGTGGTGCACCTAGGTGTACCTATCAGCAGAGTTAAAAGATCTTTGTAACACTTGCCCAAGCAGGGCAGAGGCCAGGCAGAGAGGCCAAGGGCCAGAGAGGCGTGTCTAAGGGCACAGCAGAGGGGAGACTGTCCTGATTGAAGAATTGTATCTTGAGCGTATCTTGAACCTGAATTGTAGCCTGTTACTTCCTTAAAGAATTCCATAATTGTGAGTATTGTCTATGAGTTCTATATGACCATTGCAACGAATTATTGAACCCTGTAGAGAAGGAGTGAGTGCCGTGGGAGGGATGGTTGGTGTCAGAATTGGTAAAAGGCTGGAGGATGGCAGTATGTCTGGCCTCATAGGAATAAGCTTTGGACTGCTGATCATAATTCTGTCTTCCTCTTGTGAAGTTAGAAGAGGTCGGAAGATACTGACCCCTTGCCCTTTTTGCAGTGTGATATCTTACTTGATATCATTAGTCTCTGGTCCAGGATCTGATACACTGTGCTCAATAAATGCTTATGAAATGAATGAAAGCATGACTGAGTAAATGAATGAAATGCTTTATCTTTTGATAGTATTTTTCTTTTTTTAGAAAGGTATAAAACGAAACATGAAGATAAGAATGTTAGCATTTGAAAGCATTATGGAGGAGAATTTATTAAATGCAAATTTTTCTCAAAACCATATCATCTGGAATATTGCAGTTTTCTTCTATTTGCTTATGAACCTCAAGGATTACTACTTAGTGAACTTTTTTAATATTTTGACCAAGATACTCAAACTAGACATTTAAATAGAAAGTAGGATACTAGATAGTCCAATGGCAATTTTCCTCAGAAATTCTGGTTTATGTTTTTGATCATCTAAAGCAACACAGATCTCATCTTGGAAGTTAGAGAATTTATAGTGAAACTATAGATTTCTAAAATTTAGTATGCATAATTTTTAATTTTTCTTTAAAAAGCACTACAATTATATTTCCACAAATCTATATCTATTTCTTAAGTTTTGTTTTCCACATTCATTTCTTGTTTATACCTTTATAATAGTTACGTGAATGAAGTCTGGCAGTTATTTAAAAGTTCTGTTTTGCAAGTAAAATGTGAAAGCTCAAATAAATTAACTGAAATATGAATAATTAAATGGTAAAATTAGAACTGAACTCGATTCTTATTTAGGCCGGGGACCAGCAAACCATTTCTGTAAAGAGCCAGGTAGTAAATATTTAGGTTTTGTAAGCCAAGACCAAAGTCAAGGATATTATGTAGGTACTTATATAACAAAAGAGAAAATAAGTTACCACAGATTTTTTTCAGTCATTAAAAAATATTTTTAGATCATGAGGGCTACAAAAACAATTCTTAGCTTATAGATTTGACCCTTGGACTAGAGTTTGCCAGTTTTTATAGGTTGGTTCTAGACCTGACATTCTTTCTTGTTTTTGCACTGCATGAAAGTCAATTTCTATTTGAAGGTAAATTAACAAATAGCAGAATTGTGTTTGTTACTCTTCCTATACTATGGAATTAAAATCTATTCCTTCTCTCTCAACAACCCTGCACCATGATAACAGACAAATAGAACTACATTGAGACAGTTGAAAGATGATCCCATGAGACATGCTACCCAAACCTATAAAATACTCAGAAGGAAATGTGAAATAGCATCATATATGAATATATGACCAATTTACTAGCTAAGTAGCAATGTAGAAAAATTCAAATATGACAAAAAATAATTTTGGTTATATTTCTAACAAATACTCAGCTAATTTTTGACAGCTAAGTCTCTGATTCCCTGAATGTATCAAGAAAAAGCTCTCACATAAATAACACCTTCCTGTGTCCGAGGAGCAGTCAGAATTGAATCTAAAATAGAACTGTCATTTGAAATCTCCAGCTGTGGATGTGCCTTGCTATTACCAAATGTCATACATTTGTAGTTGTAACTCTCACAGCAGGCAGAGCCAATGTGCCACTGAGTCTTACATCCATTGCAAGGGCTGAGGAGCACAGGGATTCTATAGATTCTAAAGCATCTTTTTCTTTCTTTTTTTAAATAAAAATGCAATGTAGATGAAGATTTAGATATAACAATTTAGCTTTATAGCTTGATTACTTGAACTGTCTTTGGGAAAAATTATCTATTTTGAAAGATATGTGCTTTTTAAAAGAGCACGTATTACATTATCTCTTTGAGGTTTTATTTAACCTGTCATTGACCTAGTTATTATTTTCACTACTGATGATACTTTTATCAGTGAAAGAAGGCAGCATTTTGGTATTTGTTATTGGGTATTTTATATCTATTGTATAATTCTAATCTTATTTAATAAGGAGCTCCAGTGGTGCAGTGCCTAAGGCATTAGACTGCTAACCAGAAGGTTGGCACCTCAAAGCCACCAGCTGCTGCATGGAAGGAACATGGGGCAATGCACTTCTAAAGATTTACTACCTTGGAAACCCTTTGGGGGTTGCTATGAGTCAGAATCAACTCTATGGCAGTAAGTTTTTTGTTTGAATCTTATTGAATAAGATTATTATAAAGAATCTATAGAATAACATATAAAAAGTATTTTATAGGGTATCAGGCACAATTCTACATTTTCCTTTCCTTCACAGAAGGAGTCCCTGCCTGGTACAAATGGCTCATGCAGTAGGCTGCTGACTGAAAGTTGGGAGGTTAAGTCCATCCAGGGGAACCTTGGGAGCAATCTGCTTCCAAAACATCAGCCATTGAAAACTCTATAGAATAACATATAAAAAGTATTTTATAGGGTATCAGGCACAATTCTACATTTTCCTTTCCTTCACAGAAGGAGTCCCTGCCTGGTACAAACGGCTCATGCAGTAGGCTGCTGACTGAAAGATGGGAGGTTAAGTCCATCCAGGGCAACCTCGGGAGCAATCTGCTTCCAAAACATCAGCCATTGAAAACTCTATAGAATTTAGTTTCACTCTGACACAAATGGGGTGTCATGAGTAAGGATGACTCAATGGCAAGTGGTTGGTTGCTTGGTCACAGAAGAAAGTACTAAGTTAATTTTTAAAAACTCTCATTTCCTTACAGATGAGAAAACAGATATGAAACTTCTTTAATTGGTTGGATAATGACTAGACGCCCCACTACATTGATCGTACATCCAAGTTGAAACCACTACAGTGTTTCCATAAGTCCCATACCTGATATTTTATTGTTAGCTGCCATTGAGTTGACTGTGACTCATGGTGACTTTTTGTACAGTAGAACAAAATGTTGCTCGGGCCTGTCATTCTCACTATTGAGTCTGTAATGGTGGCTGTTATGCTAATACCTATCACCAAGGGTATCACACACCCTCTTTGGCCCTCTCCTTCACAACTTGAGATATCCTCCTTTAGCGATTGATCCCTCCAGATGATCTGTTGGAAGCAGATGTTTTGGACAGTATTCAGTCATGATCCAGAAGGTTTTCAGTGGCTCATATTGGGAGTGGATCACTTGGTCTTTCTTCCTGGTCTCTCTTAGTTTGGAAGCTACACTGAAATGTCCACTATGCTTGGCCTGGCTAGTATTCGAAATACCAATGGTGTAGCTTCCAGCATTATAGCAATACAGAAGCCACCAAGCATGAAAACATTGCAGAAAAATGGTGCTCTATACCTGCTCAGTGATGGTTATTCCCTTCCCTACATAATTCAGAAGAGAAAGAAAAGGGTACTTATATTTGTTTAACCAACTATATACTATATGCTTTGCCTAGTGCTTTATATTCATAATCAAAGTTATTAAAGAACCTATACCCTACATTTTGAAAATCAAGGGAGCTGATACATTTGCAGTAATAAATGTGCTTTATTTATGTTTTAATACTTTTTGAACATTTTTTTCTTTATTTTTTTTTTCCCTTCTGTTGACAATAGAATCTCAAAATGGGCTTTTACATGGATTTTCTTGAAACTGATATTTTAGATGAGAATATTTGGAGAGAAGGGTATAGCTAACAATTTTTCTAAATAAAAATATCTGTCACATAGTAGATGCTCATGGGAG
>NW_006921777.1:2500068-2504196 GCF_000298275.1 Orycteropus afer afer | reverse complement strand
AGAATTAATCATGAAAGTCAAGTGCATGTTGCAGGTACAATCAGTACCATCTAATTATCGCAAGCTTGTTTGACTTGTGACTTTATTTAGCTGAGCACATGTGCCCGATAATAACAAATAGGCTAATTCAAAATCCTGTCAACCACAGGCAATTTAGCGAATGTAAATGGAGTCTGGTGTGTTTTGGAGATTGCATCCACATGAAAATCTGCCAGGTATGCAAAGGAAAAGCAATAAGCAGAAAATAGAGAAGTCAGAATTTGATTTTTTTTTTTCTTTATAAGAAAAACCTGTCAAAGTATGTGACTTTTTGTTTGATGTATATATGAAAATCTAGTTACTTATATTGTTATAAAATCTCTAATATATTACCTGTACAACATTATAAGATGTTAAGAGAGAGTGAAGCCGATTTTTCAGACTCAAAGGAATCTTCTTTTTTTTAACAACAACAACAAAAAAATCTATTATCAGGCCTTTTATTATTCCCTGTGTACAACCACAGTCAGCACTTTAGGGTTCATGGAGAATCCTAGTGCAGGATGCAGGTCTTAGTGCTCAGCACAATTTGAGGGCTTTCAAGGTGGTGATTGCGACCCTTCACAAGGATATGAGAAGCAGGCAATGAATGGTGGAAATGTGCCATGACACTGATGTTACTCTCAGTTTCTGTCAACTGTCTATCTTGCTGACAATTTCTTGCTCATTGTCACCATTTCCTCTCTTGTCTTTCTTGTTGCTTTCTCTCTTAATTCTTTATAATCTGAGTTTATATATATCTTACTGGTCCATAAGTAAAACTCTGACCTAGATCTATTTACCCACATGGGGAATCTGCTATGGGTAGATCTGGAAGTAAGAGACACCTTGTAAGGCTCTAAGCAGCTCTCCCTATGTGTCAATGATGATCTCCCTTTCCTGAGAGAAGGTCCTAGTCTGGTGCTCCCTGAATTGAAGATAATTTACTTCATTGCCAAGCCTTCCACATTCACCTCTCCTTTTCCCTTAACCCACAGTGTATTTCTGCCCCTGATCACATCAGAAAGATAATTTTTCATTATAAAATGCCAACCATCTTCAAGATAAGAACGTTAATGAGATGTTTCCCTGGGAGCTATTTAATTTTTCTCATTCCCTGCTATATGCACATTCTCAAATAGAAATAGGCTGATGAATATCTTTATCGTAATTGCTTTATCAAATTAATGACCTGATTTAAAGATATCTGTATACATGTTTTAAGAGCAATTTCTTTTTTATTTTTGGCAAGTTTTAACTGGAGGGTAACAAATTACATGTTCAGTGCTTTGACGTTTTGTTTGTTTTAGGTATTTCTGTACATCTATTATTAAACAAAAGTAATATGTGATAATTTTCCTACAGTTAGCATTTTGAACAGAAGATAATTTATAACTGTTGTTACATGCATAAAACTTATAAAACAATATATTTAATGTGGTCAGAAGCAGGTTAACCATAATACCTGAACCCTCATACCCATATTGTTAACACCATTTTCTATACATTCACAATATTTGAAACTCTTCCACTGTGTTTCTTTAAGATCAGTCAGCTAAATAACCTGTATGATTAATCTCTTCATGAAATATACTCTTCCCCTTCTTCCTTTCACTGAAAGCTACCTCTCTCCTGAGAATTCTTGCTTCCCTTGCAGCCTTTTCACCACACATCTCCCACTAGTAGGTCTAGAAGTGGGTTAAATTCCTTCCTCTAAACCATTTTGTTCTTCTGTTCTCTAACAAGATCTGGTTTTGAAGCCCATACAGTTAACCTAGATCTCCTGCTACTCTTTGATGTTATTTCAAGAAACTTTCCCTCATTCTTTCAAGATGTTAGCTCTCATTTTTGTGTCACTCTCTCTTACACTATTCCCATCATAGCTCATTATGAGTAAGTGTTCATGTACCCCTTCTAATAGGGTAGCTTCTGTGGACCTTGACACCTTATCCTCCAATAATGTTCCTTCCGTTCTGTGTTAACTGCACCCTCCCACAGGCATACCTTAGAATTTGTCATTAATAAAAATGTCACTTTCTCTATTGAAACATATACCTCTCTAACAATCACTTCCAGTTCATTCCCATTTATTATCCCAGCTCCAACAAGAATATAATCTAATCAGGACTTATGATTCATTTATCCTCAGCTTGCCAGCATCCTACACCCTCCATATGTCCTCATATTCTATGTACAACTTAGATTCCATGATCCATCAAAAAAAAAAATTACTTTCTTACATATACTCTCTACTCCATTGCACCATTCTCCCTTTCCCTATTTGGCTAGCAAATGTAAACCTTAATTAAATCCAACATTTCATCTACCCCATACCTGCCCCACTGAATGAGACTGAAAAAGATTTTAAGAATTATATGTACTGATGTCATGATAGATTTATGACTGAAAACTTGAAATGGGCTCCTGCATTTCCCTAGTCCTCTCACTCATGCATTTGCCCAACAAGTAATTCATATCATTTTCCTCCGACATCTAACCTCTCTTTCCTATCCTGATTTCAAATTAGCATACTTCCCATTTCACTGAAAAAACAGAAGCAATCCAAATACAACTCATTACTCCATCTGTGTTCCTTCTTAGAGTTTACACTTAAATTTGCTTTCCTTTCTGTTACTATGAAGCACTTCAGTATTGCAAATGGTTAACATGCATCTAACTGGAAGGTTGGGAGGTTGGAGGCCAGCCAGAGGCACTTCAGAAGAAAGGTCTGGTGATCTCCTTTCAAAAGATAAGCCATTGAAAACCCTATGGAACGCAATTCTACTCTGACACACATTGAGTACACATTGGAATTGACTAGGCAACTGGTTTTCTTGTTACTGTGAATGAACTGTCTCAGCTGCTCTCTGAGACCAAATGCTCCGTTTAGGCACTGGGTCCCATCCTTTCTGTGGAGCACAAAGTTGTTGCTTCAGTTATCCCTCAGCTTTCCTGCACTGTCAATCACTCTTGGCTCTACTAGATTATTCCCCTCATTCTTACCTTTTAAAGTTTCTCACAACATGGAAAAAAAAAGACAAACTCCGCCTTAACTCTGTATTTCCCTTGAGCCCCACCACCTTCTTTCTCTTCTTTTCTGTATAGCCAAAACTTAAACAGTAAGCTTATTTTTGTCTCTCTGTTTGTTTTCCGTTCTCTGTCCAATCTCTCTCCTCCCATTCTTTCACATATCCACTCCATTCAGGCTTTCACCCCATCACTCCTGCAAAACTATTCTTACTAAAGTTATTGATTTCACAGACATGTTGCTAAATTTAGGCATCAATTCTCATTCCTTTTCTTATTTAACTGACGATCAATGTTTGATGCAATTGATTGGTTTCTGTGAGACACTTTTTTCCCCCTTGGAGAATCATTGACAGTATTTGATTAGCAGAGTGAGGTGGTGATCAAATTTCCCTGCGGAATAGTCAGCTTGATAAAAGAGAAACTAGAGAAAGAGATGAGTTGGGAATTGCAATCATCAAAGTGATGGGTAATGATTAACATAATTAGGGTAGTGGTAGTGTAACAAGGAAATAGGAAGAGATAAAAGATATATTCAAGATGTAGAACTAATGATGATTGATAACTGGTTTGGTGTCAAAGTGAGGGTAAAAAGATAAGCTAATGTTTCAATAACAACAAATAACCCCAACAAGTAACAACACATTATTCCTTGTTCACAATATGTGGTGCAGCCATGGGTTGGTGGCTGTAGCTGTACTTTACTTGTTTTCTCATTCCTAGGGTCAGACTCAAGGAGCAACCCTGTTGGGAATTTACTCTTGAGACAGAGAGGAAAAGCAAGAGAGATGGCAGAAACTTGCACTGTCCTTTAAAGGCTATGATGTATATCTGTTTATGGCCAAGACCAAAGTCAGTGAGGTATACATATATAATCCACAAAAAGGAAAGGGAAGTAAGATGATTGTGAATGTCAGTGCAGTTTACCATGGAGAGGACTCAAAGCAGTTTCATTTCTTGTAAGAGAAAATAATGGACAAATGTATAAAATCTGGTAGGCAGGTTGGATTTGAGAAGGAAAAAAATGAATTCAATAAGAAACATATTGTGTGGGGGCTGTTCATCCAAGAGGAGATGTCACCC
>NW_006921777.1:2498293-2499213 GCF_000298275.1 Orycteropus afer afer | reverse complement strand
TTAAAAATTCTTTTGACAACTTAAAAATATCTGGGATGTGTATTATTAGCCAATTATGTAAAATGCAAATAATATTAAATTCAATTATAAAGTGCATGCAGCACTTTGAATAATAACATTTATTTATAGATTGATTACACCCAAATGATCCCATGAATATTTATTACTAGTAATATTTTTATTACAGTGGAATTATGAGGAGCTATTTGGACAATGTTGATACTGTTTGCCTTTAACCTCTTAAGCTTCTGCTATGTTTAATGATGAGTCAGATGGTATTGAAAACTTTTTTGAAGCAATTAAACATTGATATTTAGCTAACAGTAATAAATATAGGAAAACATAGAAAGTTGACAAGAATTAAAATTGAAAATATATATTTTCTACTGTCAGCTTTTCTGAAGGCCACTTGTGATCCAGCTACACTTTGCGTTTTGTCCTTTCCTTAACTGTTATTAACTCTTTCACTGAGATAGATCATCTGTGAGATGAGATTGTATCAGTTTCACTGACTGTCTTTAATACTAGTTTAAAAAATTCAAATAATCTTTAGTGATGAGGATTCCCATTGTGGCACTAACACTTTTTCTCCTACCTTTGGATAAGCTAATGAAGGCTTAAAACTTGTCATTGAAACAACACATATTATAGAGCCTGAAGCCCATATTGCTTTTTTATGTTGTGCTGTGATTTTTGTGTCAAACGTTTTTTATTTATTTTTTTAAGTACCACTAGCCATTTGTTAGGCTGCAGGGCTGATTAGAACTCAGACTCCTATAAGAGGTTTACAGATGTTTTAGAATTAGAGGAAATTAGTTTCAGATCTGGCAGTGATTTCCTGAAAATGGTCCGCTGATATCACAAAAATAGCAAATTTCTTTGCTAAGCTGCCAAGGTTCATAAATCTTCTATGAGAGCTC
>NW_006921777.1:2493479-2496353 GCF_000298275.1 Orycteropus afer afer | reverse complement strand
TCTCAGAGAATGAGCTAGGAAATTCCTGTGTTTCTCACATCACTGGATAACGGGAACAAAGACAGATGTGCTGTACTAGCAAAATTGGGATTCAAAAAGAGATGGACACATATAACCTCCAAACATCATCTATTAGCATTTGGATAAGAAGTTTTAGCTTTTGACCTTTTATGAGGAACAATATAATTGATGGTTAGTAACTGCTTACCAGTCTCTTAGAATTTAGGATTATGATTGAATGCTATTCTATATATGTTGTGAAATTTGCACAAAAGACATGAGGGTGCCTTGCACTTTCTGCAAAATCAGGTAATTTAAATTTGTGATTTAGTCGCAGTCCACGGCAACTGACAACAACAACAAAAGTTAACCATCTTAACAGTCTTCCTCCTCAACTGTTTCCCCCTCCCCTCCAAAGAAAAGCAAACAAACATGAAATTCAACCCATATATAAGTTCAGATTTCTTCCCTCTAATGTTTAATGCAAGTAGAGAAATTACACTAATACAGGTGAAACAAATGAGAATGAAATAAATGCTAAACTGTATGATGAGGGTGTAATTATTAATAAAATATTTAGAGGAACATCTTAACATAGTAAACAAATACATTTTAACATATTAAAATAACTAAGGCACTTACCTTAGTGAAATGGATATGCTGGGGTTTCTGATTCATCAGAAACTAATCCATAAATCCCCTGAATACCCAGCCTTGTCAAAGATGGATTGTATTTGACTTTCCAAAGGCATCCGTTCTCCAGTTTACTTTCCTTATATGAAAAGGAAATAGCTATTTTTATTAGGTTATATGATGATTTTTAAGTTTACCACTATGCATAATTTTTGTAATTTTTATCCAGTTTAAGTATACCAGCTAATGACAGGGTCTAGAGTGGAGGTTAAGACTCTGAAGTTTTGAAGAGATATTAGTTATTTTAGGAAGGAATTGGTTCCCTTCTCTTTCCTTATCATGGATAGGTTGATCCTTGTGTACATCTACCTTACTTCTGACTCATCTAATAAAGAATAACTTCACATCCCAACTACTCCAGTGTAGGTGTCCAACATCATCTTCCATTCTTCAACTTAGGTCCTGACTTCCAGCTTCGCTGTTAGGTGCCATCAAGTTACTTTGGACTCACAGCAACTCTGTGTACAACAGAACGAAATACTGTACAGCCCTCACCATCCTCACAGTGTTACCCTTGGCTAGTCTCCTCAATTCCTCTATGCCTTTGCTCTTTCTTATCTATTTATTCAAAATTACCTACACCTCAAATGCTGGTTTAAGCTATCTTTTACTTTTATTTGCCTGACTTTTATATTCTCTTGTTTGCTTATTTTATCAATTCACATCTATCACTTTTTGCAAAATCAGAATTATTACCTAGATTTCTCTTTCTCTTATGTCTCCACTGTGCCCTGCTTCAAATGATCAAATGCCATGCTTTGTATACAAGCTCCCCTCGCAAAAAAAAAAAAAAAAAAAAAAAATTGAAAGTTGAACTAAATTGTAAGTGGTCCTATAACCATACTTTGTTGATCCAGTACTACAAACAAATATGGATCTTATAATATTAAGCAATGGAAAACTCAAAGGTGTTAAGAAATGTGTCCAAAATTCTAATTTAAGCATGTCTGAATTTAAAACCTTTGCTCTGATTCCCTACCTGAATATATGTGTTAGCCCTCACCCCAGGTATTTTGCCTTACATGATTTCAAATCATTATATTGATGTTAAGTGTATGATGATCTTTTTGGAAAATTTTCTCAATGAATAGATTACTATTGACCCCTTAAAAATAGCTTTGTTATATATTATGAACTTTATTACAGAGTAACCCTGGGTCTATTTTTTTGTTGTTGTTTTTTGGTAGGTTCTACTTAAAATTTTTTTTAAGTTTCTTTAGGACAGAGACTATGATGGCTGACACATCTTTATGACCTATCTTTAAAGTGATAAAGCAGATCCTATAATAGTCACTTTAATATTTCTAAAAGTCATTGATTTCAGAGATAAAAGTAAAAAAGATGTTAACGTTGTATAACACTCTTTTCATGGTATCTATCCTTTTATTTCCAAACTCTAACAATAAAAAGTACAAGATGAATGATATCTTGCAAAGCAACAGAACTATTTCTGTGCTACGTGTGTGTGTGTGTGTGTGTATCAAGAAACATATCCAAAGATACAAATTTCAGCTTTTTACTCAACTGTTACATTGGAAAATGGCATAATATAAATTTAATGTGTGCAGTTTACATTAAAAAATAACTGATTGAAATACAATTGGTTTCTGATATAATTAATGGATACTTTTAAAGGTATGTGCTTAAAGTACTCAAGATAATAGAAAAGGTATCTACTTATTCTTATTGGTGTTTTTAGATTGAAAAGCTCATTGAAGATATGTGCAGAGCTCCTTATAATAAATATTTTATGTTGCTGTTTTTACGTGCTGCTGAGTCGGACCTGACTCATAGCGACCCCTTCTTGGGTTTCCAAGGTGGTATCACTACGGAAGTAGATTGCCCAACCTTCCTTCCAAGGAATAATATTTCATAATAACCTTAATATATTAAGCTGAAAGTTAGTTTCAGAACAGGATTATGATGGATTCCTTGAAAGTGTATTATTGGCCTTGTTTTGCTAAAGTGCATAGTTATTTGATTCTGACAATTTTTGAATTTTAGAAAATCAATGATTTAGGAATTGATGTTATAATAAATCTCTATTACTCAGCAAATTCAATTAATTGATCAAAAACTTAATTCAAAATAAATATTAACTGAAGACAATGTATTAATCTGGGTCTATTCACTCCTCGGAAGGAAGGTTGGGCAATCCTACTTCCGTAGTGATACTGCCTC
>NW_006921777.1:2490572-2493082 GCF_000298275.1 Orycteropus afer afer | reverse complement strand
TGTGGGCAATTTTAAGTACTATTGTACATTTCTACCTGTGCTAATTTTGAGTATTATAGAGGAAAAGGGATAGATCAGTTGAGTGCCACATGAAAAAGTTGGCTTATACGGAGGCTGTGCTATGAAATAAAAAATGTCTTTAAATAATTTATCACACTGGCTGTGGTAGTATTTTTCTAACAGTTAAAAGAAATTCATTTCACCCTTTGAAAGTATTAATTATTCTCTAAACTGTTTCTTCCATATTTATTTGGCCCTAGAGCAAAGTCTACAGCTATTTGAAGTCAGGAGACATAGACTTTTTGCTTCTGTCTGTTACATAGCATACAGCAAGGTACTTGCTTGACAATCATATATTGTGTTGATTGGTTGGTTAAATATCCTCAGGAAAATTGCCAAATCATCTCTATTTCACAAAATTTTCATTTGTTCAAATCCTGATTGGTCAGATTTGTATTCTTTCCATGTTTATAGTACCAATAAACATTCAGCAACCCCTGGAGGATGAATAAATTAATGGGAAAAAGAAAGATTCAACAATAAACAGTGGATATATTAATTGAGTAACATTTTCAAGGTGCTGTAGTTAATTTGTCAGTCTTCACCCAAATCAAAATAAAATTAAAAAAAAAAAAGAAAATGTTAATTTTTCTTTTGTGGAAATAAGCAAATTTAAGTATAGGTTTTACACAGTACATTTTTATTTTTCTATTATTTGATTGAAAATAGTCTATAATTCAGGTCCATCTTTTCCTGTATTCCATAAGTTTTTTGAGGACAGAAACTAATTTTTACTCATGCTTTTGTAATCAGCAATCAGCAATGAATGTAGTTTGTGGAATACAAGAATAATAAATCTATTGTGGAGTAAAAGAAAAGAGGGGATGATTTAAGCTTCGGTGAAGTCCAAAGTACTCTTAAATTTTGTGGAATATGAAGTTGTGATGGAAGTACTAAAACAAATCCAAATATTATTTTTGGAAATAAAACACGCATCACTATTGTGGTAGTTAAGGTTATTTGTCAACTTGCTTGGCCTGGTTTTGAGTGGCTGGGCAGTTGGTGGTAGTTATTCCCTGAGACTGGCAATCAACTCCATGGTGGAATCTTCAGGCATCTGAGTAGCTGCTATAAGGATGTGGTTGGCTTCCCATATATAAGGAGAAGCTTTGGGAAAAGGGTATAGCGTTTTGGCACACTAGAACCCTACATGTAGTCAAGTCATTGTTCAGCAACCTGCCATGCCCTGCCAATCTTGGGACTTTTTCTGTTCTTGAATCAATGGCCTACTGTGTTATGTGGTAATATTGGGACTATGCCTTTTTACTTGTTGACCTTGGATTTGTCAGCCTCAGCAGCCAGCAGCTACCTGAGTGAAGAAAAGCTGCCAACTTCGGTGGGCTGGGAGTAAGACACAGAGCTGAAGCCCAAGGTTGAGGGGCTTTCACCCAGCACCTAGACCTGGCACTTCGAACTCAGACTTCTAACCTCCAAAATTGTAAGAGAATGAACTCTTGTTTGTCTGAGCATCCCATTTGTGGTATTTTCTGTTAGACCAGGTCAAGATAACCAAAACAACTATTATATAAAGATTTATCAGAGCAGTGGAAAAGCTGGTGCCTAGAGGTCATATACTCTCTACTTCTATTTGCAAAACAAACTCTGGGGATTTAAAAAAAAAAAAGCCCATAGATAAGTAGAACTGAAATATACATCCTTCTTTTCCCAGTGAACATTGTTCCTTACCTGAAATCACCTTTACTTTAAATTTAGGAAATATTTTAATTCTGATGCAAATTTTAAAGGTTGCTATTTACAGAGATAAGTCTTGAAAATGATAATTATCTTATTCTTATTTTCTTAAGGAGAATATCTAAAGTACCTATTCTTAATACACTCTGAGGGTTAGATATTCACATTATGTGTTCCATCATTTAACAGTTTATCTAGAAACACTGTAGAAAAAGTAGTTTTGATGTCTTTAGTCTGTTGGGAATTTCACTGCAGCAGGTAGCTATGGAGTCACCTTGTGCCTTAGCCCAAAACCAGTCTAAAAAATATTAATTTCAAGTGCCTGAGGTTTAACTTTATGCCGAGGTTGTTAAATAAAGGGCCATTTATTTTTAATTGAAATGATTCAGTGGATGTAGTGGTATAACATTTTTATAAGAAAGAAGTCCCCACACAAAAAAATTATATTTGATAAAATACAAGCAATCACTGAAATGATTGTAAACTTCAGAGTTAAAATTTGACGATGGCATTAACACAATTATATTATGATTTATCTTTGAACATCAAAGCATTTAATCTTTGGAGGCAATACTTACAATACTTTATAAATATACAGTTATAAATATGTCTTATTTTAGTTATCCCCCCCAAAAAAAACCCTCTGGAATCTGAAGATTGAAGAAAAATATAGGTGCTTTGAAATATCAGTTTATAAATATGATGCATAGAATATCTAGCATGGTATCTTACACATCAAAGATACTAAGGAAAAAAAA
>NW_006921777.1:2481171-2490472 GCF_000298275.1 Orycteropus afer afer | reverse complement strand
ATTATTTTAAGAGCTTGTTTTACATTCAACGTAATGCATACATTTAGTTTCATTCCCCATTCACCATGTCCAACCCTAACCCAGTCTCCTTCCCTCCCTACCATGTAAACCTCCCCCTGTGCCCCTCATATATATGCACTCCTGTTTGTCCTGCATTTCCTCAATTTGAATGTTGGTCCTCTGGTATCTCGTGGTCTATTCCTTTAAGGGATGTATTACCATAGAGTATGTGGGTGTGTCATCCTGGGCTGAGTGGTCTGCATGTACATCTTGTGAACTATTGGGCTGAAAGCCCGCCCCTAGGGATGCATTTTATTCCAGGCACAGAACGTATTCCAGGGCCATAGTATTGGGAGTCTTGCCAGATTTCATCTGACCAGTTATTCTGGTCATTATTTGGATTTTGTTCCATGTTTGCCCTCCCACTCTATCCAGGATCTCCAGATTTGATCCTTTCCTGAGTGGTTGGCATTGGTAGCCAGGCATCATGCTAGTTCTTCTGGTCTCAAGGGCCATCATGTCCTAGGGCTGATTGCTTCTTAAAAAAATAAAATATTTTTTATATTGATGTTGATGTGTTTCATGATTCCCTACTCCAAGACAGTATATGAGATCTCAGTATCAGAGGGACTTACTTGCAAATTATGTAGGCACCATGAGAAAACATTCCAGTTGTTAGAAGTGACTTCATAAATTCTTTCAATAAATTTAAACTCAACTATGAAGGAAGAGTGATAGCAAGAATGGCAGGGAGGAGAATAAGAATGAATATTAGTATAAACATAATTGAAGTAGTCCTGGCATTCTATTTCACCATTCCATTCAAAGAGCCCATGCCCCAGAGTGAGAAAAGATGAAAGAGTTACATTTCCTGTTTTCTTACTTTTATTTCCACTTGCCTTTTGTAAAGTGATGTAAGCAATGATTTGAGTGTTTAGAGTATGTTTCCTTCATACATTTTGGCCCCTGATTATGATTTTGGCCCCTGATTATAAGTTAGATATTTCATATGGGGCTCAACTGAAGAAATTACAACATGGTCTAATGCAACTGGATGAGATCACCTAGGGAGTGAGTATTGATAAAGGAAGATCAGTGGAAAGACTCTGATTTAGGAATATCAAAATTGTTGCACCTTTTGTCTTATTTGAATCCTCACCAGACTCAAACCATTCTTTTCCATGCCAACATTTGAAGAAAATTACCAAACTGCTTGAATTATTTTCTAAGAGTATATCTAAAAGTAAAGGAGTGATTGTCATTGTTCTTAGTTGCCATTGAGTCAGGTCCAACTCATGACAACCCTTTGCATAACATAGCGAAGCACTGGCTAGTCCTGTGATATCTTCATAATTGTTAGTATATTTGAGTCCATTGTTGTGGCTATGTGTCAATCCATCTCATTGAGGGTTTCCTTCATCTTTTTTGATCCTCTCTTTTACCAAACATGATGTCATTGTATAGCAATTGGTCTTTCCTGATGATGTATCCAAAATAAAGGAGTTGAAATCTTGCCATCCTTACTACTAAGGAACATTCTGGTTGTATTTCTTCTAAGACTTGTTTGTTCTTTTGACAAGCCATGGTAGTATATTCAATATTCTTCACCACCACCACAATTTGTATACATCAATTATTCTTCTGTCTTTATTTTTAATGATTCAACTTTCACATGTCTATGAAATAAATGAAAAGGCCATGGATTGGGGCAGAAACATCTGAGTCATCAAAGTGACAGCTTTGCTTTTTAAAGCTTTAAAGAGGTCTTTGCAGAAGTTTTACTCAGTGCAATATGTCATTTGATATCTTGACTACTTCCATGGATATTGATGCTTTAGCTCTTTTTGAGAATAAAATCCTCCAGTCTCATATCAATATATTTGTCAGCTTGAACAAATGATAGTATACATGTTTATGAAATTCATTATATGTGTAATTAGAGATCTGTCCATAACTATGTTCAGGAAAATTATATTCTGATAAAAATAGATAAACAATATCCATTTAACGAGAGTAATGAGGATTATAAATATTTGCACTGATAATATAAAATAAGGCCATTTAAAAGCTGTATGTGTTTGAGGAAGATCTTTGAGAGAAAAGACAATTTAGCGGAGGATATATAGGAATTAGTCTGGGAAGAATGTAAATATAGAAAATTCATTAAAGGATATATGAATTCATGACACTGAAAGAACACTTGAAGACGTGCAAAGTAGCTCAACAAAACTATATGTAGTGAAGCAATGAGAAACTAGGCTAAAACATAGGCAGAGATCAGGCTTTAAAGAGTCTTATTTGTACCATGCTAAGGTACTGGTAATTTATTGTGGCTCTCTGGAGGATATGTTGGAAAACCAGACCAGAGTCAGAGATACCAATTAAGAAATTATAGTATTAGACTAATGGGAAATGGTAAGGTTAATAATTAATGCCATGGTAATGGGAATGAAGAGATGCAAATGGAGGAAGTATAGATCTGATTAAACTTGGTGACCAGTTGGACATAGGTTGAGGTTATGCAACATGGAGATAAGTAGGTTGTTGTCTTGGGCATGTTATTAAGTCAGTAGGGTATGGGTTGGTGGTGTACAATCTAAGATGCACAGTTGAGTGACTACCTGAACTCCAGTCCTCACTCTGCTTGCCATGCACCCAGAGAACTGTACAAAGTGCTTGTTTCATAAGGTAGTGGCAGCCCAGAAGCAATCTATATAGAGTATAGGAGCTAGGGTAGGTTTGGTATAAACCCTATCAATAAAATGTATTTTCTGATCCTAAAATACAAATTTTACTGACCCAAGCACGGTGTTTAAAGTACCTTATCCCTGAAGCTAAGAAATGGTGGTAGTAGATTCACTATTTGAAGAAAAAGGATAGTCTTCAATGCCCTCAATCAGCAGCTCATCGAATATGCCCTAGCCGATTGTCTGATCTCTCCCAGGATCTATAAAATGAAACGAAACCTCATTCTCCTGCCTTGGGAGGAACAGGGAACAACAGCATAGCTTGTGTCACAAACTTCGTGGACAGGAGTTGCTTTTCTCCAGTTCTTTAAGGCACTCTCTCTGGCAGGCCCTTGCTTTCCTCCCCAAATCCTGGGAAATTGATTTCTGCTATAATGATATAAAATCTCCTTGTTTGAAAGAAAAGGCTGCCCCATATATCATTTATTGTTCCTTAGTCTCACATCTATTTATGTTCTAAACCTTTTCAGCTCCCATAAATCCTCTAATTCTGTGGCAGAACTCAGTAGCCTCGCTCTTGCTCTCTTCTGTTCTGCCATGACCCTTCCTAATGGGTATGCCCTGACTCTATTTTGCCTGCATGAAGTGAGAGGTGGCCTGTTTACTTCCTCATCTTTTACCCTTTATCTTTTGTGAATCCTTGTTTCTTCCTGGGTAGGACCAAGGTAAACCTGAGTCAGGGATTCTAGTCCAGGGTCAGCAACAAGAATCTATGGACTCAAATACTCATCTAGTCAGAAGCAACTTGCCATACTGTGGTGGCTTATATGTTGCTGTAAATCTGGAAGCTGTCACCAGTATTTCAAAAACAAGCAGGCAGCCATGGTGGACAGGTTTCAGCAAAGCTTCCAGAGTAAGACAGACTCAGAAGCAGGAAGAAGCTATCCACTTCTCAAAGTATTGGCTAGTGTAAACCTTATAAATAGCAGTGAGACCCTGTCTGATACACTACTGGAAAACTTTATGAATAGCCCTGAAACATTATCTGATATAGTGCCTGAAGATGAACCTCTAAGATTGGAAGGCACTCAAAATATATCTAGTGAAGAACTGCCTCCTCAAAGTAGTCGACTTTAATGAAGTGGATGGAGTAAGGCTTTTGGGACCTCCATTTGCTGATATAGCACAACTGAAAATGGGAAGAGACAGCTGCAAACATCCATTAATAATCAGAACACAGAATGTATGAAATAAGACTCTAAGAAAATTGAAAGTTGTAAAAAATGAAATAGAATGCATAGAGATCAATATCCTAGATATTAATGACCTGAAATGGACCGGTTTTGGCCATTTTGAATCAAACAACCATATGATCTATTAAACTGGAAATAACAAACTGAAGAGGAATGGCACGACATTCATCATCACAAAAAGTATTTCAAGCTCTATCTTGAGGTATAATGCTGTCAGTGATAGAATAATGTCCGTACTCCTGCAACAAAGACCAATTTCAATAATAATAATAATAATAATATTCAAATTTATTGACCAACCACGAAAGCTGATGAGGAAATTAAAGATATTTACAAACTTCTGCAGTCTGAAATTGACCAAAAATGCAATCAAGATGTATTGATTATTACTGGTGTTTGGAATGCAAAAGTTGGAAACAAAGAAGAATCACCAGTAATTGGAAAATATTCCTTGGTGCTAGGAATGACACTGGAGATTGTGTGATAAAATTTTGCAAGACCAACAACTTATTCATTGCGAATACATTTTTTCAACAATATAAATGGTGGCTATACACGTGGACCTCACCAGATGGATTACATAGGAATCAGACAGATTATATCTATGGAGGGAGTCAATTAAGTGTTCTGGAATTCCCATTCTTCTCAATGTTATTCATGAGTTGTTATCAACCACACAGTTGAATGCTTTTGCATAGTCAATAAAACACAAGTTAGTATCTTTCTGTTATTCTTTGCTTTCAGCCAAGATCCACCAGACATCAGCAATGATATCCCTTGTTCCACATCCTCTTCTGATTTCAGCTTGCATTTCTGGCAGTTCCCTGTCAATATACTGCTGCAAGTGTTTTTGAATTATCCTCTGCAAGTATCACATCCACTTAATTGTGGTCACAGGGAGCCTGTACGTAGACCAGAAGGCGGTCATTCAAATAGAACAAGGAGATAAATGGTTTAAAGTCAGAAAGGGAGTGCATCAGAGTTGTATCCTTTTACCATACTTATTCGATCTGTATGCTGAGCAAATAATCTGAGAAGATGGACTATATAAAGAAGAATGCAGGATCAGGATTGGAGGAGAACTCCAATAACAATCTGCAGTATGCAGACAACACAACCTTTCTTGCTAAAATGAGGATGACTTGAAGCACTTATTGCACCTCAACATAAAGAAAACGAAAATCCTCATGACTGGACCAACAAGCATCATCATGATAAATGGAGAACAGATTGAAGTTGTCAAAGATTTCATATTACTTGGATCCACAATCACCAATGGAAGCAGCAGTCAGGAAATGAGATGATATATCAGTGCAATCACTGGATAAATCTGTTGCAAAACATCTCTTTAAAGTGCTGAAGAGCAAAGATGTTTCTTTGAAAATGAAGGTATAACTATCCAAAAGCCATGCTATTTTTATTTTCCTTATATGCATGTGAAAGCTGGACAATAAATAAGGAAGACCAGAGAAGAATTGATGCTTTTGTATTATGGTGTTGGTGAAGAATACTGAAAGTACCATGGCCTGCCTGAAGAACTAACAAAATCTGTTCTCGAAGAATTGCAGCCAAAATGCTCCTTGGATATAAGAATGGCCAGACTTCATCTCACCTACTTTGGTCATGTTGTCAGACTCCATTCCTTGGAGATAGATATCATGCTTGTTAGGGTAGAGGTCAGTGAAAAAGGGGAAGGCCCTCAGCAAAATGGACTGACACAGTGGCTGCAGTGATGGGCTCAGTTATAGCAATGATCATGAGGCTGGTGCAGAATTAGGCAGTATTTTGTTCTGTTGTACATGACTATGAGTCAAAGCAGACTCAATGGAACCCAATAACAACAACAACAATCAGAAGCAGAAATCAAATGGACTACACAGACATCAGAACACAGAAATCACTATGTACGGAGTGAAGCTGTGGACCAGGAACAGCTGTCAAAGTTTTTGACGTGAAGATAGGTTAGGCAAAGCATTAGCAATGAGGAGACTGCTTGGGAGATCTCTGGAAACAACACAGTTGGCCAGGAACATGTCTTCAGCTCGTCCTGCTTTCAGGTTTAATCCTGTTCCTCTGATAAGACATCCAAGTATCACTCTTGCATTTTTATCTTCCTTTTAGATCCATACATACAATATAAGGAGACAACAGCTGGCTGCTGGTGCTAGTAAATCTAAATGGCCATTTTGAAAGTGAGCCAGACAAGATTTCATTGTTACTGCTGCCATCTGTTATTTCTTAGTGCTGGGATGTGAATTTCCTGGCAAACATCTCTCTCATTCTGAACTGTCTTTCACCCCCTGCTAGCATATTCAATGACTGAAGTGGCTTTTTTAAAGAATGTTCTTTACAAAGGCTATATTCTGAATGTTTTAAAATGGAAGAATCTGGTATGTTTTTATCACAACATACTTTAATGTAATATTTCCTCTTAAAAATAAAAGCACTTATTACTTTCTTGTTTCTTTAATATATGATGTTTTAAGTAAGAAAAACAACAGATTTTTGTTGTCAGCTTTGTTCACTGTTAGGTCTATAGCTAAGTTTGTGAGCTTTATCTGTGCTCTTTTATTTTCTACATCACGTTTCCCTTTTCACTCACTCTTGAAATTATAGTAATTTGGGTAATTCCATTCTTTTGAAAGAGATAGCTAATGCCAAAAGTATTTCATGTGGTAAGGGTCGTTGAGTGGAGACAGTATAGGAGAGAATTAATAGCTGTGATTGCTACTTATTAAGTAAAATGCCTGTAATAAATGTCCAGATACGAAAAAGATAGTAGTCTGAATCCTCAGAAGAAAAATTAACTGTTTTCTAAAGTAAGCTAAAAATTGTGTCTGTACAAAATTTTATTTATTTCTATAGTCTTATATCTGCCATAATGATGGCAGTCGATTATTGTTTGATGCGGTAATGAATAAAATATGCCTGGTAATACTTTTTTCAGACTAAAGCTAGATTGCTGTACTTTCTGAAGTTTTCAAAAGGCTTTATTCTGAAAAAAATTATTACCAGAGAGCTTCCAAAAATGCAAGCTGGACGTGGAATAAGGGATATCATTGCTGATATCAGATGGATCAAGTTTTGTCAAGGATGTCGAGTAACTATAATTCTCATACTTGCTGGTTAAAATGCAGTATTATATTACCACTTTGTAAAAGTGTTTACAGTTTCTTACCATACACTAACCATCTATCCCACCAATTGTAAATATAGGTATTTATCCTGGGGGGGGGGATATATACATAGATAGATAGATAGATAGATATAAACTCACATACATGTATGTGTGTGTGTGTGCATGCATGGGTGTGTATCCATCCACAGACTTACACATGCATGTTCTTAGAGCTTTATTCACAGTATTCATAGTATACACTGGAAACAGTCCTAATGCCTATCAGTAGGTGATAGGTAAACAAATCATGGTATATCCATATAACAAAAAGCTACTTTGGAGTAAAAGGAACAAACTCTGAATATTCTTAGCTATTTTCATTCTTACATAAAATATAGAGCTATAGCTGATTATTTGGCCTTTAATGTTGCTGTGTAAATGCAAGCTATGTTGGTAAGATAATACAGATTTGTGATTTACTGAGCTGTCACAAATTGTTGAAAATAAAATTCAGCAAAGTGATAAATCTGTAATTTGGAGGAGATAGTTACCCTTTTATAAAAACTATTATACTGAAGCACTTTTAGCATACCCTACTGAAATGAAAAATAAAAAGAGAAAATATTTTCATAAAATTTGATACCTACAACTCAGAGGTATATGTGAAAGTAAATTATATATGTGTGTGTGTGTGTGTGTGTATTTATATATTTAATGCATTTTATTGAAATATAATTTATGTACAGTGAAATACACAAAACTAAACTGACATGGGTCATTGCATTTTGTTTTGTTTTGTTTTGTTTTGTTTTGCATTATTCACTATCCTCTCCTCCCACCCCTGGCAACCAACAAAGAAAGTTTCCCTCCATATATAAACCTTTCCTTGACCCTCCACAACAATGAACTAATACTATATTTGTCCTTCTGTGATTGACTTATTTCACTCAGCATAATGTCCTCCAAGTTCATCCATATTCTGTGGTGTTTTGCAGACTCTACATTATTCTTTAGTTCTTCATAGCATTCCATTGTGTGTATGTACCATAGTTTTGTCATCTACTCTTCCACTGATGGGCACATAGGTTGTTTCCATCTTTTTTGCTACTGTAAATAGTGCTGCGATGAACATGAGTGTGCATATATCTGTTCCTGTCCTGATTCTCAGCTCTCTAGGATATACCTAGTAATGGGATTGCTGGGTCAAATGGTATCTCCAATTCCTGCTTTCTAAGGAATAGCTATATTGCTTTCCACAGTGGTCATATCACTTCACAGTCCCACTGGAAGTATATGAGAGTCTCAATCTCTCCACATCCCCTTCAGCATTTGTTATTTTCTGTCTCGTTGACCTTGACATCAGTGCTGGGGTGAGATGGTATCTCATTGCTGTTTTGATTTGCATCTCTCTGATGGCCAATGATTGTGAGATCTCTTCATGTATTAGCTGGCCACCTGAATATCCTCCTTGGTGAAGTGTCTATTCATAACTTCATCCCATTTTTCAGTGGGATGTTAGGTGTTTCGGTGTTGAGGCATTGAAGTTTTCTATAAACCTTAGAGATAAGTCCCTTTCCAGATATGTAATTATAGGGAAATATGAATTTGTTACTGTTATTTTTGTTATTTGTTTTTTTTGTGGTGTGGATTTCTTTGTTCCATATAATTTTCTGTGCTGAGCTTGTTTTGTTTATGAATCATGTTATCACTTCCTTCATTGCTACTGTTTTAGCAGTTGCTAAATATTTGTACTGGTCCTCTTTTTTATTTTGATGTGAAGGCTTATCATTTTTCTTTGAGGTTACCCTATGATTTATAGTTTTCTTCCCAAGTTTAGAACAGTCCATTCTATCTTGTAGTTGTGTTGACATCCCTACCATCTAGAAGTTCTGTAATGACACAGTTTTTCCCCTCTTTTTGGTTTGAAGTTGCCCTCATTTGTCAATTGTTGTCTTTGGTTCCCTGTTTACTATCTTATAGGCGTCTTTACTTTGGATACTTCCATAGCTGGCTTGGTTTCTGGGTTATATCATCATGTATGTTAATGGGCAGTTGTTGTTGGATCTTGTTGCTTCTCTGTCCTTTAGCATCTCTTGTAAAGTTGGTCTTGTTTTAACAAACTCCCTTAATTTCTGCTTCTCTGGAAATCTCCTAATTCCACCATCATATTTGAGGGACAATTTTGCTGGGTATATAATTCTTGGTTGGAAATTTTTCTCTTTCAGGGTTTTATATATATATCT
>NW_006921777.1:2469310-2479656 GCF_000298275.1 Orycteropus afer afer | reverse complement strand
ATTTATTTTTCTGATAAAAAATATTTTCTATGAAGCTTTTTTAAACTTAATTAAGTGTGCCATAATAAGCCAGAATAATTGCCTCCTAGTTAGGGAGATTTCTGGTATTTTAAAAATCATAGATGAAAGTCCCGCAACTTTAACATTGTTGTTGTTGTTACGTGCCGTTGAGTCGGACCTGATTCATAATGACCCCTCCTTGGGTTTTCCAGGCAGTCTCATTATGGAAGCAGATTGCTCAACCTTCCTTCTGAGGAGTGGCTGAACTGCCAGCCTTCAGGTTAGCAGTCAAATACCTTATGTACTATGCAACCAGAGCTCCTAGGGAAATAATATTGTTATCATTCAAAATTTTTCTTTCAAGGTTGTTTAGCAAAGAAATATGTTGAGCAAATATGTATAAAATTCTGCATTTATTATCGTATTCAATCCAATATAACATTTGGTAAAAAACAGCATTTTTTTAAAGTAAAGCTTTTGCATAAATTTAAGAAACATCTGCTAGTCATCTTTTCCACAGAAGGTGCCATGATATACACAGCTAGAGCTGTGAAGATAAAGAAAGGATGGTCTCTGATTTGAGGGACTTCAGATTAACACCAAGAAGATAGACAAGCACAAAATGATTATAAAAGGTGATAAATGCTACAATTGTTGTTAGTATTGCTGTCAAGTCAGTTTTGACTCCTAGCAACCTTATGCACGATGGAACAAAACACTGCCCAGTCATGCACCATTCTCATAGTTGTTGTCATGTTTAAGCCCATAGTTGTAGGCACTGTGTCACTCCATTTCACTGAGGAGTGACTGATTCTCTGCTTTACAACATGATGTCCTTCTCCAGGGACTAGTCCTTCCTGATAACATGTCCAAAACACATGAGACAAAGTTTGACCATTCTCACTTCCAAGGAGTAACCTGGATGTATTTCATTCTTCTAGAAGTCCACAATACATTCAATATTCTTAACCAACACCATGACTCAAATGCACCAATACTCTTCAGGCTTCCTTATTCATTGTTCAGACACAATAAAAATATTAAAATCCTAGTTAATCTTATGATCACTCCTGTAATATTTCTAGTGCAAAGAAAATTTTCAACTCTTCAAAGAAGATATAGTGGCTCTGCCTTGCCGCACACTCATTTCTGTGACTGCACTTACCATTTTATATTATAACCATTTTTTATACTGTTGTCCTTCCCAGTAAATACTAATTTCCTTGAGGGGAGGAGTTATTGTTTACTTATTATTTAACGAATAAAAGGAGATACTTAGTAATCTATGGGTAACATGAGCAGTGGGGATATAGAATAAATGGATGTCTTTGACACGTATAATTGAAAAGGACTTTAAAGAATTAAAGACATCCATTGAATGAGAATGGACTGAAGTAAGAGAAGATAGGTGATGTCACCGGTGTTTTAAGCCAGAGGGATTCACAAATAATTTCAGTAACTAAAGGGGAAAAAATGTCTAAGGAGAAATTATATAATCTAGACAGAATTAGTTTGACATATTGACAGATTATTTTAGAGGAACTGTCTAGTAGGCAGCAGAAAATACTGATTTAGTAGTAAGAATGAAGTCTGGATTAGAGATGTGAATTTATCTGTCAAAAGCATAGAGGTAATATTGAAGTTTGGAAGACTAGACAGTTTCCAAAGAACATTGTCTGGAATGAGTTCAGAAGAATATTAAGTCAAACTATTGAGGAATTCCAAAGAAGAGGAATAAGAAGTTAGCTTTGAGGGTCCAGGTGAAGCTGCCAAAGAGCCTGTAAAGCTCATGCCATTGGTGTATTTAAAGAAAAAATGAATGAAGAAGAGTAGGACACAGAATACACTCTATAGACTTAGAAGTTATTGTCCTTTCTGAAAGCAATTTTAGAATAGTATTAGGAGGAAGGCCTTGGAATCCAGAGGAAGAAGAGAGTAATTACAAATTTAGAAGTAGAAGATAACTACTTTGAGATAAAACATAGGATTTTTTAGTAGTACTGAGAAATGATTTGAAGTTAGGTATCTTGAACTTTCAGGCATTGAGTCATTATGTCTTTCTTGTCATTTTTCAAAATAGGAAAAATAGGAATGGAGAAAAACACATGTCTTAATTTAAATGGTCAGGAGAGATATAAAAGAGTATTAAGAAAGCCAGGAGAATTAGAATAGAGCTAGTTAGACCATCACTGAAGTGCTCTTTTTGCTCCAGAATCTTTGGATATTATCATTTGGTAAAGAAGTCAGTGGAGTAAAAAGCATGAGAGAGCTGCTAAAAAGAGACAGTAGCTTCCTGTTGTGGGTATAAACTAGACATAAAAATTAAGAATAAGCAGAATTTCACATGTTTAAAGAGTGGAAGCCTGGGGTCAAAAAGTGAGATTTGAGAGTGTGAGATCTTAGAGCAATTTGAGGAGATGGCAAAATGTAAGATACATGAAATGATTTATAATTAGTTATTCCTTTGTTTCCCCCAAAGAACCTTTTGTGAGATAAGAATGTCAAATAGCAAGTTTAAGTGAACATACTAGCTATGCACTTCTAAAAACTATCAAATCTAAGACCTTAATCCTATAAATTAATTACTTTTTTCCATTACACCGGGCTAAATTTGGAAATTTTGTTCTTCATGTCTAAAATATTTTTTTAAAAAATGATCAGAAATCAAAATCTTCCATTAGTCCAACTCCAGATACCCTAGAATTTGGAGTATTATCCACATGTGATGATTTAATAACTCTCTCAAGTGGACTGGCTTGAGAGAGTCAATCAGTCAATTCCACTTCCTATTATTTATATCAGGGCAGGTATGTTATGTGTCACATCTGGATATGTCTTTTTATATGGAAGATTAGCTTATTTTGAAAAGAAGTGTGATGGTTCATTCACTTGTACTTGGGTCTTCCCATTTAGGTGGTTGGAATATGTTAGGCCAATGCACCTTAGAGAACCCATAAGTATTCACTCATACAATGACAGCTGACTATGGAACAGTGACTTGAAATTATTGCCACTTCAGAAAAGAACACTTGTCCTCTCACAGAATCCAACTGCTGATATAGGCCTGGGTGGACTGGTAATTTCTTTGAGCATTTGTTCTCACTTACAGGATGTTAAAAGTAGAAAAATCTGTTCATAATATCTGTCATTATGGCCCAAATTGAGGATGATTTTGCTGATGAAATGGTTGTTCAACAGAAGTCCTTAGAATCCCTTGCTAAAATTGTTTTAGATGATGGAAAAGCACTTGATTTCCTCCTAGCTGAACAAAGGTAGTTTGTGCTATTGCTGACACCTCTTACTGTTCATAGATGCACACCTCTGGAGAAGTAGAACAAGATATTATTAAAATATGTCAAAAAGCCTCCTGGTTATATACTATTATTCCCTTGATCATACTTTCCTTTTTTGACATTTTTAGTTGGTTACTTCAAAGTGTCAGATCTGGTTAGAACCTGACTGTGGTACATTCACACAGTGAAATACTATGCAACATTAAAGAATGATGAAGAATACACAAATCATCTCTTAACATAGATGGATTTAGAGAACATTATGCTGATGAAGGTTGAAGAATACAGTCTGCAGTATGGATTACATCTCAACATAAAGAATACAAAAATCCTCACAACTGGACCAATGAGCAGCATCACAATCAATGGAGAGAAGATTGAGGTTGTCAAGGAATTCACATTGCTTGGTTCTACAATCGATGCCAACGGAAGCAGCAGTCAGGACATTAGATGACGTGTAGCATTGGGAAAGTCAACTGCGAAGGAACTGTTTCAAGTGCTGAGGAGCAAGGATATCTCCTTGAGGACTAAGGTGCGCCTGACACAAGCCATGATATTTCCAATCACCTTGTATGCATGTGAGAGCTGGACAATGAATAGGGAAGACCGAAGAAGAGTTGATGCTTTTGAGTTGTGGTGCTGGCGAAGAATGCTGAAAGTACCATGGACTGCTAAAAGAACTAACAGATCTGTCCTGGAGGAAGTGCAGCCAGAATGCTCCTTGGAAGCAAGAATGGCCAGACTTCGTCTCACCTATTTTGGTCATGTTGTAAGAAGGGACCATTCCCTGGAGAAGGATGTCATGCTTGGTAGGGTGGAGGGTCGACGAAAGAGGGGGAGGCCTTCAACGAGATGGATTGATACAGTGGCTGCGATGATGGGCTCGAGTATAGCAGGGATTGGGGGGCTGGTGCGGGATCGGGCAGTGTTTCGTTCTGCTGTGCATGGGGTCGCTATGAGTCGGAAACGACTCGACGGCACTTAACAACAACAACAACAATGCTGAGTGAAATAAGTCAATCACAGAAGGACAAATACTGTATGAGCCTACTATTCTAAATAGTCAAGGAAAGTTTATTCAAGGAAGGAAACTCACTTTGTTGGTTACCAGGGATAGGAGGGAAGGGGAGGGATAATCTTGGACTATTTGTTTATTTGAGTGAGGGGAAGAACAGTATGGAAAGAGTCTGTGACCAGCATGGTGACATTGGGGAAAGGAAAGACATTGAAATGTACACAAAACATATAGACAGCAAAGGCAAACATGATTACAGGCACAGCACTGCAGTATCACTAGCACTAAATACTAGGCTATGGATTAATGCATAGACAGGTGAGACTAGCAGGTGTGGGTAGGCAAACAGGAATACACCCTAGACCAAGGATAGATTTGGCTGAAGATAATCTTACATATGCACTTGTGGCACAAAATTAGCCACATACATTAAGAAGCAACAGAAGACATGACGGGAGTAACTTCACAGACACAACCAAACATCTTGTGAGAGAGAATCACCTGGGGGCTCAGGACAATAGCCTCAGGGGACATCAGGCTCAGTTGGCACACATACCTCATGAAAATTTTGTTCTACAACCTACTTTGGTGAGTAGTGACTGGGGTCTTAAAAAGCTTTTGAGTGGCCATCTAACCTGCAATTACTGGTCTCCTCTCAGATGGAGCAAAGAAGAGTGAAGAAAATCAAAGTTATCTAGAAACAATTAATCCAAAGATAAGAAAGACCATGAGAACCTCAGCTTCCACAACCCAAGACCAGAAGAACTAGATGGTGCCCAGCTACCAATGTCAACCACTCAGAAAGGGATCAAACATAGAGTTCCTGAATAGAGTGAGAGGGAAAATGTGGAACAAAATTCAAAAACACAAAAATGACCAGAATTACTGGTCAGGTAGAGACTGATGGAACCCTCAAGACTATGGCCCTTGGTTACCCTTTGAGTTTAGAAATGGACTCACTTATATTGATTGGCTCTCAGCCCAACAGTAGAAAGACCCATTTACAGAACACCTCCCCCAGGTCAAAGCACCCACCTACTCTAGGGAGATGCATGCCTTGGATCAAACATCCATGAGACACCAGAGGAGTAGCATTCACATAGAGAGAATGCTGAACAGACAGGAACACATGAATGAGAGGGGCACAGGGAGAGTGTGGCCTTGAGGAGGAGAGGGGAGGAGATTTTCTCATGGTTGAGAATGGTAGTCGGAGCCATGAAATCAGATGTGCATGAACTGTTGAATGCTAAACAAGTTTGTTATATAAATTTTCACCCAAGCACAATAGCAGAAAGAAAGAAAAAAAAGCAGTCACCCTGGAAACAATAAAAACCAAAGTATCAAATCTGGGATATGATTTTTTTTTCACTAGCCTGCCTCTTCCTTTTAATCATTGTAATTGTTATTATAGGGCTTGTTAAATGTATTATGCACTGTGTTTCTCTTTGCCACAACCAAACCACAAAGCATCTAGCCATGTGATGAATTATATATTTAGAAGAAACTAATTTTTCTTAGAAAAATGAAGATTAGTTCTGTGATCAGAACTTTTTGGAATGCCAAGTTTTGCCTCCAATATGATCCTGTTTGTGACACCCTCCCCAATGAGAATCAACTTGCCATGAAGATGAGACATGAAGCTATAGCAAGGTAACACTGGATGGTGCCTGGCCACTTCTAATAACAGAGCTGTTGTCTGGGGTCTTAAAATCTCAAACAGAGCAGCCATCCTCAAAATACGAAATCTTTGCAGAAGATAAGTAACTCCTTTGAGTGTGATCTGCACTCCCTAGCTGTGGCTTGATCAAAAAAGGGGAGAATGAATAAGCAAACCACAAAACTGAGGCACTCAGCGTGACTAAAATGACTGCCTTAGAGCTAAATTAAACTACATTTTGAATCAAACTGTAGTTTGGCCTAACAGCTCTGCTTCTGGTCCTCTGAAAAGACAGTTGAACTTCTTGTTTAGCTGCTTGTAACCTAAAAGGTTTTTACTGGCCACTTTTTTTGAGAAGCAAATGGCCCCTTCCTTCATCCCAGCCTGTCTTAGTCTGGAATATCTGCTGAAACCTGCCCACCATAAGTGGAAATACCGGTGGCATGGCCTCCAGTCTCACAGCAACACACAAGCCACCACAGTACAAAAAACAGACAAGTGGTGGATCTGAGAAGGTTGACTATATGAAGAAGAACGTGGCATCAGGATTGGAAGAACACTCATTAACAATCTGTGATATGCAGATGACACAACCTTGATTGCTGAAAATGGAGATAATTTGAAGCACTTACTAATGAAGATCCAAGACGACAGTCTTCAATATGGATTGCACCTCAACATAAAGATCACAAACATCCTCACAACTGGACCAGTAAACAACCTCATGATAAATAGAAAAAGATTGAAGTTGCCAAAGATTTCATTTTACTTGGATCCACAATCAAAACCCAAGGAAAAGGAGGTTCTTCAAAATGGTGTCTCTTTTGTACTGCCCATGCTATTTCCCTCTAGCCTCTTAGTGCCTGAAAAACTAGGTGCACCAGTTTGAAATGGGGATTCTGGTGATCTGAACAGCTCATAAAGTCACAGTACACCAAATTCAGGGGAGTAGGATTAGAAAGGAGAAGGGGGCAGTGCAATTACCCAGAGGGGTAAAAATAACAAAAACAGGTGAACCTGCCCTGTGGAGCATAGGCCAGCAGGCAAGATAGGCCACTGGAGACCTCCCTGGGTCAGTGGAGAGAACGCATCACACCAGAGACCCTGCACCCACTCCACGGATCTACCTTCAGCACCTGCTTTCATTGGCAAACTTGGGACCACTGGGTGGAAGCAGATATTTCTCTGGCTCCAGTACCACAGAAGCCCAAGCAGGAGAACATTAACGCCACAAGTGGACGGGCCCTAGGAGGAACTCCCATCGTGGATTGCAGATTGGGGCAGTTATCATAAGTCAGCTTTATGGCACGGAGGAGCTGGCATCTGATTTTATTGGAAAACTTGGGACCGCTGGATGTGAACAGAGATTTCTCTGCCTCTGGTATCGCTGAAGCCCAAGCAGAGAGAACATTAACACTGCAAGTGGGTGGGCCCATGGATTGCAGATTGGGACAGTTATCCTACGTCAACTTTTTGGCATGGGGGGACCAGGAGAGCAGGGTTTTTGTGTGTGTCTGAACCTGGCAGAAAGTTGCAGGCCCCTAACAATTGGAGTCTTTGCTGAACTTGAGCTGCGGGCCTATGAATAACAGTATAACACCATCATTAGCAGCCTGCTCAAAGCCCTAGAAAACGCTCCTGGCACCTTGGAGCTTTTCTTTACTCTCTCTTCACCTCCCACTTCCTCTTCCTCTTCTCTGCCTCATCCAATAGAAAAATCACATTCGGCCACTATGATATCTGCCAGCTTGAATCCTAAACTCCTTTTATGACAAACAGAGACCTGCATCCACATTCCACATAGCAATTCCATCATCACAAAGAAAACTGCAAAGCAATCCTGCACACCTGAATTAATAGCAAAACAAAACAAAACATTAGTTCACTTTTTCAAAATTTTAAATCATAAAATCAAGACAAAACAAGCCAATACATATCTAACAGTTAAAGACAACCTCAAAATATCTAGGAAACAACAGACAACCTCAAATAAAATAAAAAAACAGGATAAGACATTAGAAGTAAAATCCCAAACAAAAGTCTCATTAAACATGGAGGAAGAGGAGGCAATAGAATTATTGGAGAAGGGATTTAGAAGGTATGTTTATAGAACTCTGCAAGAGCCTTAGAAACCCCAAACAGAAGCAAGGAGAACACAGACAGTTCCCTGGAAGAACTCAGGAAAACCATTCAAGAACAAAATAACAAGATTAATGCACAATCAGAACTCATACAAAAATAGCAGTTAGGAATGCAGAAGATGAATACCAAAATTACAGACTAGAGTCGAAGCACAAAAGACTAGGAGAGAACTGGCTGAAGAACACATTTTCCAACTAGAAGACAAATCCCCAGACACCGGGCTGTATGAAGAAAAATCAGAACAAACATTTAAGGGAAATGAAGAGAACTTAAGAGTTATATGGGACAACATCAAAAGAAACAACATATGCCTCATTGGAATTCCAAAAGAAGAAGAGGCAAAAAAAAAAAAAAAACACTGAGAAAATTGTGGAAGACCTACTAACAGGAAACTTTCCCCATATCATGAAGGAAGAAAAGATATTTGTCCAAGAAGCTCATAGAACCCCATACAGGATAGATCCCAAGAGAAAAACACAGGAATATTATAATCAAACTCTCCAAAACCAAAAACAAAGAATTTTGTGAGCTGCCCAGGACAAAAGAAATATTATTTATAATAAACAGGTTGAGCTCTAATTACTCAGCAGAAATCAAGCAAGCAAGAAAGCAATGGGATAGCATATATAAAACACTGAAGGAAAAGAACTTCCAACCAAGAATCCTATATCCAGCCAAATTGCCCATCAAATATGAAGGCAAAATTAAGGCATTCTCAGTCAAACAGATACTAAGGGATTTTGTGAAAATGAGACCAACCCTACAAGAAATACTTAAGGAAGTCCTTCTAATAGAGAACCCACAACAGAGAACAACAAAATCAGGACATGTGACATCAACTCTAAAACTAAATCAGAAATAGAAACTCAAAATAAGACCATAAAACATTGTAAACTAAAAATCAAGGAAGCCAGTCTACACATGACAACAGCAATTAACCAAATAGAGGAATAAAAGTTCTAGGTACAAACTTCCAAATAGAGAGGAAAACAGGATGATGTCCTTATAGAACAGACTGTTCTAAAAATGTAAAGACAAGAATTCACTCCAAGATAACCACAAAGAAAGTTAACAATCCTCCTAAGCAAATCCAGAAGGAAGGAAAACTTATGGGTTTAATAAGCACAAAACCAACTATAAAGAAGAAAAGAGAGGAAGCACTTGACAACAAATTGAACTCAGCATAAAAAAGTATATGGACCAAGGAAATATCAACAACACAACAGAAAACACAATAGAATGACAGCAATCAATCCATATCTATCACTGATTACACTCAATGTGAATGAACTAAAGGCAGCAATCAAGAGAAAGAGAGTGGCAGACTGGATAATAAAAGAAGACCCATCGATATTCTGCCTACAAGAGACCCACCTTAGAAACAAAGATAAAAACAAATTAAGAGTTAAAGGGTGTAAAAAAATATACCAAGCCAATGGTAACTAAAAAAGAGCAGGAATGGAAATATTCATTTCTGATAAAATAGACTTTAAGGTGAAAAACAATGTAAGAGACAAAGAAGGACACTATATGATGCTGAAAGGGTCAATTGACAAAGAAAAAAATATGATGATAAATATTTATGCACCAAATGAAAGTGCTCCAAAATACTTGAAATAAATATCAATTGAATTAAAAGGGACAATAGACAATTCTACAGTAGTAGTAGGAGACTTTAACACACCACTTTCAAAGAGGGACAGATAAACTAGAAAAAAAAAAAACTCAACAAATATACAGAAAAACTTAACCATACTCTCAACCAACTTGACCTCATAGACATATACAGGGCATTCCACCCTACGGGAGCACAATTCATATTCTTCTCCAGTGCACATAGATCCTTCTCCAGAATAGATCATATGTTAGGACATAAAACAAGTCTCAATAAATGCAAAAACATTGAAACACTACAAAGCATCTTCTCAGACCACAATGCTATAAAATTAGAAATTAATAGTAGGAAGATCAAGGGAAAAACATCAAATATTTTGAAGTGAACAATTCACTGCTCAAAAACGACAGAGTAATAGAACAAATAAAAAGTGAAATAAAAAAAAAAAATCCTAGCAACAAACAAGAATGAAGATACAGCATACTAAAACCTATGAGACACAGCAAAAGCAGTACTCAGAGGTCAGTTTATAGTAATAAATGCATACATCAAAAAAGAGGAAAGAAACAAAATCTACACTCTAACTCAACAACTCTAGCAACTAGAAAAAGAACAACAAAAGAG
>NW_006921777.1:2467442-2468670 GCF_000298275.1 Orycteropus afer afer | reverse complement strand
CATAGATGCAAAAATCTTCAACAAAATCCTAGCCAACAGAATCCAACAACATATCAAAAAATTAATACAGCCTGACCAAGTGGGATTCATACCAGGTTTGCAAGGGTGGTTCTACATCAGAAAAACAATCAATGTAATCCACTACATAAACAAAAGAGAACCATATGATTATATCAATTGATGCAGAAAAGGCATTTGATAAAATCCAACACCTATTTCTTCTCAGAACTCTCAGCAAAACAGGGATAGAAGGGAAATTCTTCAACATAATAAAAGGCATATATGCAAAGCCAAAGCCAACATCATTATTAATGGAGAAAGACTCAAGGTATTCCCCTTATAAACGGGAACAAGATAGGGATGCTCTCTATCACCACTTCTATTTAACATTGTATTGGAAGTCCTGGCTAGGACCATAAGGCAAGAGAGAGAAATAGAAGGCATATAAATTGGCAAAGACAAAATAAAACTATCTCTGTTTGTGGATGATATGATCCTGTACATAGAAAACCCAAGTGACTCAACAAAAAATTACTGGAACTAATAGAGAGGTTCAGCAAAGTGGCAGGACACAAGGTCAACATAAAAAATTAAATGGATTCCTCTACGCCAACAAAGAGTCTTTTGATTAAGAAATAAGGGAAACGATACCATTTACAATGTTGTTTCTTGTTATGTGCCATTGAGTTGGCCCCAACTCACAGCGACCCCTCCTTGGGTTTCTGAGGCAGTACCATTATGGAAGTAGATTGCCCAACTTTCCTTCTGAGGAGCAGTCAAGTGCCTTACCCTAACCATTTACAATAGCTACGAAAAGGATAAAATATCTAAGAATAAACCTTACCAGACACATGAAAGACCTATACAAATAAAACTATAAAAAATTACTACAAGAGACAACAAGGGCACTACATAAATGGAAGAACCTGCCTTGCTTATGGATAGGTAGACTGAACATTGTGAAAATGTCAGTACTTCCTACAGCAATCTACACATTTAATTCGATCCTGATCCAGATACCAACAAATTTTTTTTAAGGATATGGAAAAACCAATTACTAAACTTCATATGGAAAGGAAAGAGACCTCAGATGAGCAGAGCACTTCTGACGAAGAAGAACAAAGTGGGAGGTTTCACACTCCCAGATCTTAAAAACTGCTATACAGATACAGTAGTCAAAACAGAGTGGTATTTGTACAATGATAGATAGACCAATGGAATAGAATCA
>NW_006921777.1:2464669-2466637 GCF_000298275.1 Orycteropus afer afer | reverse complement strand
ATTCAAATCAAAACAACAATGAGATATCATCTCACCCCAGCAGTAATAGCAAAGTTCAACAGGACAGAAAATAACAAATACTGGCAAGGTTGCAGAGAAATTGGAATTCTTGTGCACTCTGGTGGGATTGTAAAATGGTTTACAACCATTGTGGTATACAATATGGTGTTTCCTTAAAAAAACTGAAAATAGAATACCATTTGACCCAGCAATTCCATTACTAGGAATATATCATAAAGTGGTGACAGGCAGTGCATGAGTAAACATATACACCTATGTTCATTCCAGCACAATTCATTATAGCAAAGAGATGGAAACAACCTAAATGCCCATCAATGGATGAGTGGATAACCAAATTATGATACATGCAGACAATGGAATACTATGCTACATTAAAGAACAATGAGGAATACATGAATCATCTCACAACATGGATGGGCCTGGAGGATATTATGCTGAGTGAAATAAGTCAATTGGAGAAAGACAAGTATTGTATGAGCCCATTACTGTAAAAAGACAAAGAAGGGTTTGCTTGGGAAAGGGAACTCACTTTGTAGGTTACCAGGGTGGAGGGGGAAGAGGAAGGGTTAATATCAAACTAGTTGGGGCCCACACACTGACATGGGTAAGGGGAGAGATGTATGCACAGAGTCTGTGACCACCATGATAACATTAGGGAAAGAGAGGACACTGAATTGTGCACATAGGAAATAGATGACAGATGCTAATACCAAACAGTGTGTCCACAATACTGCATTGCCATTAACACCAAACACTAGTCTACATAAGCACATAAACATCTGAGAGGATCGTATGAGGGTCAGTGAACAGGAGTATACTCTAGACCAAGGATAGATTCAGCAGAGGCTAATCTTGCACAGATACCAGTGAAACAAAACACCTGCAATCCTTCCAGAAACAACAGAAGACAGACATAGAGTAATCCCTCACAGACACCCAGACACGATGGGAGAGAGATCCAATGGATCTACCATCTCCGACCATAGTACTGGGGGACACCAGACTCAATTAGCACAACAAAATACATAAAAGCCTTGTCCCTCATCCTACATTGTCGAGTAGTAACTGGGGTGTTAAAAGCTTTCAGGCAGTCATCTAAAATACAGCTAATGGTCTCCTATCATTGGAAGCAAAGGAGAGTGCAAAAAAACAAGGGCATTTGAAAGCAATCAGCCCTAGGACACGATTGTCTTTGAGACCAGAAGAACTAGATGGTGCCCGGCTACCAATGCCAACCACTCAGGAAAGGATAACATCTGGAGATCCTGGATAGAGTAGGAAGAAAAACATGGAACAAAATCCAAAAACTCAGTAATGACAAGAATTATTGGTCAGATGGAGTCTGGTGAGACCCCCAATACTATGGTCCTGGGATACATTCTGGGCTTGGAATAAAGCTCACTCCCAGGGGCTGGCTCTCAGCCCAATAGTAAACAAGATGTACATGCAGACCACTCAACCCAGGGTGACGCACCCTCATACTCTATGGAGATGCATCCTTTGGAGCCATAGACCTTGCAGCACCAGAGTGGCAACATTCACAGGAAGGAAATGCAGGACAAACAGGAGTGCATAACTATGAGGGGCATGGGGGAAGGGTTACTGGGCAAGGAGGGGAGGAGACTGGGTTAGGGTTGGACATGGTAAATGGGGAGTGTTACTAAATTTACATGTAATGTTGAATGTAAAACAAACTCTTAAAATAAAAAATTAAAAAATAAAACACAAGGAAGAAGCAGTCAGTAATCAGATGTCATATTTCACTGGGCAAATCTGCTGCAAAAGAACACTTTAGTGTGTTAAGAAGCAAAGATGTCACTTTGAAGACTAAGGTATGCCTGGAGCTCTGGTAGCATAGTGGCTAAGACACTTTGCCTGCTAACCAGACGCCTGGCGGTTCAAACCCACCAGCCACTCCTCGGAAGGAAGGTTGGGCAATCCTACTTC
>NW_006921777.1:2460768-2464569 GCF_000298275.1 Orycteropus afer afer | reverse complement strand
AACAACAACAACAACCCAAGCCATTGTATTTTCAATTGCCTCATATGCATGTGAAAGCTGAACAATGAATAAGGGAGACTGAAGGAGAGTTGATGCCTTTAAATTACGATGTTGGCAAAGAATACTGAAAACACTGTGGAATGTCAAAAGAACAAACTAATCTGTTCTGGAAGAGCCAGAATGCTTCCTGGAAGTGAGAATGGCCAAATTTCACAAATTTCATCTCATCTACTTTGGTCATGTGGTCAAAAGGAGCCATTCCCGGGAGAAGTATATCATGCTTGCTAAAGTAGAGAATCAGTGAAAAAGCGGAAGACACTTACCAAGATGAATTGGCACAGTGGCTGCAACTATGAGCTAAAGTATAGCAAGGACTGTGAAAATGCACACCAGCCAGTGTTTCATTCTATTGTACATAGGATTCTGTTGTACATAGGGTGGCTATACATTGGTGTCAACTCGATGGCACCTAACAACCACAACAACCGAAAAGGAGCAAGAGTCAGAATTTTAGCTTATGCTAGAAATTGTCTGTTAAAAGATATTTGTCTAGAGTGTTTGTGTGACTTAATCCAAGAAGAATACTTTGGTCAATATGCTCCAGGAGAAAATAGAAATGATAATGTTAAGAAAAATTACAGTTTATCAACAATCTTAGGTCTAGTATCTCTATAACAGAAATAGCACAAGTGCGTAGCTTTAACAAACAGAAATTTATTCTCTCACAGTTTAGGAGGGTAGAAGTCTGAATCCAGGGCACCAGCTCTAGGGAAATACTTTCTCTTTCTGTTGTCTCTGGGGAAAGGTCCTTGTCTCCTTTCAATATCTGTTGGCTTGGCATTTCATGAAGATCTCCATGTGTCTTGGACATCCCCTTGGTCCAGGAGCTTCTTAAGATAAAAGGTGATGTACGTCACACCCCAGGGAAATTCTTCTACAAGGGATCAGGGTTGTAACCTGATTAAGAGTGTTGCATCCCACCTTAATCCTGTCACATCAGATCACATCATGAGGGATGATTACATCATTACATAACTGCCATATTATATCATTCCATAACTGTCAATCTGCTGAGAATCGTGGCCCAGCCAAGTTGATACATTTTGAAGGGACACAATTCCATCCATGCCATCAATATCTTGCAACCTTTTATCATGTATTCCCCTCATGCCTGGCATGTATCCCTTTGTTTATTCCATCCAATAAAATACTCTTCTCTATTCTTGTGATTTGGAACTGAAGTACCCTGCCTGGGTGCTGGGTTGTCTTCCACTCACCGATCTCACTACCTTTCCATAATACTCTGCTTCCACTTCAAATAGATAAATAAAATTTTGTATTTTTTAGGTAGATGTTGTTGTTGTTGTTGTGTGCCATCAAGTCAGACCTGACTCATAGTGACCCCTCCTTGGGTTTCCGAGGCAGTATCACTATGGAAGTAGATTGCCCAACCTTTAAGGTAGATAATACATTATATTTTTATTTTTTATTGACAAATTGGAACTTTTTATCTTATTTCAGAATAATTTATGTATATATTTTAATCACAAAGAAATTGTGTCCATTTGATATTTTATGGTTTTAAAACAAGTAGTTGCTGTGATTCTAGTTGATGCATTTAACTTTATATCCACTGATATTAAAATTTCCATTGGTAGAGGCTGTAATTAGAAATATCATTATCTATCTCCTTCTCAAAGAAATTGTTGTTGTTGTTGTTGTTATGTGCCGTCGAGTTGGCCCCGACTCATAGCGACCCCTCCTTGGGTTTCCGAGGCAGTATCACTACGGAAGTAGGATTGCCCAACCTTCCTTCCGAGGAGTGGCTGGTGGGTTTGAACCACCAGCCTTCTGGTTAGCAGTCAAGTGCTTTTAGCCACTATGCTACCAGAGCTCCTTCTCAAAGAACTAATAACCTTAAAATTACTAATTAGAAAATTTACTTTTATGTTTAATTTTACTCTTTGAATATACAGTATATAGAGCTATTTATTCCTTTACAAACTTATATAAGCATGAGAGATTACCTCAGTAATTACATTTTTCTTCATGTCAATAAAATTCAAGACTAACTCAACAAGTATGTGTTAGGTGTCACCCTAAATAGTAAAGATTCAAAGAAAATTAACTCACAGCTCTGTGCTTAGGAAACTTACAACCTAATGATCTATTATATCTATTTGTAGACTTGAAAAACAACGTGGTGATTAAGTCTAGAGGTATTTACATGGTATTATGACATTCCAGAAGAGGGCTACCTAATTCATCCAGAAAATAGAGAATAAAGCATTTTCTAGAAGTTGGGATGCTACAGTTAAGTCATAGTAAGTAAGATTGGGCTAGTCAGATAGGCAGAGTGCGTAGCTTGATCAAAGACAGAGGTTGTCAACATGAAAATGTAATTACAAGTTAAAGTGCAAGATGTGAGGCTGAAGATGTAGAAAAGGTAGGTTGGAGTCAGGTAATACAAAACACTGTATGCCATTTTAAAGATCTTGAACTTTATTTTAGACTCCAAACTGGGTATGTTTATTATTTTATAACCTATATGAATGTATTCCTGTGAAACCCACTGTAATCAAGTTGATTCCTACTCATAGTGAAAAGACTTGACACACTTACTAATGAAGATCAAAGACTACAGCCTTCAGTATAGATTATACCTCAACATAAAGAAAACAATAATCATCACAACTGGACCAATAAACAACATCATGATAAATGGAGAAATAAGATTGAAGACATTTGATTTCCTTGGATCCACTATCAACACCCATGGAAGCAGCAATCAAGAAATCAGACATCATATTACACTGAGCAAATCTGCTGCAAAAGACCTCTTAAAAGCATTAAAGAGCAAAGATGTCACTTTGAAGGCTAAGATGTGCCTGAACCAAGCTCTGTTTTTTCAATAGCCTTATATGCATGTGAAAGCTGGACAATGAATAAGGAAGACAGAAGAAAAATTGATGCATTTGATTTGTGATGTTGGCAAAAAAGTACTGAAAATACCATGGACTGCCAGAGGAACAAACAAATCTGTCTTAGAAGAAGTACAGCCAGAATGCTCCTTAAAATTGAGAGTGGCCAGATTTTGTCTCATGTACTTTGGGCAAATTATTAGAAGGTAGGCCCTAAGGAAGGATGTCATACTTGGTAAAGTAGAGGGTCAGCAAACAGGAGAAGACTCTTGTGTTAGACTGGGTTCTCTACAGAAACAAAACCAGCAAAGCTTGCATATATGTGTATATAAAAAAATTTATCTTAGGAAAATGGCTCACACACTTACAGAAGCTGGCAAGTCCAAAGTTCCTGGATCAAACGTCAAGCTGGAGGCTTTTCCGCTTCAGGCTGGAAGCTTTTCCCCACTCTTGCAGCCACGGGGGCTGAGGAGCTCAAGGCTGGCAGGCAGTTTAAAAAAAAATTATTAATGTATTTATAGCATTGGAAACTACAGAATTAGATTTAGCTAGTTCAAGGAATTAAAGTATATTGGGAGACTGAATGAGGTGAACCAGGCTCACTGATTGGTGAACCAGGCTCCCTGTAGGCTCTTGGCCAACCATACAACCAAGGTAACACTGCTTCTTCCACGGGGAACCTCTGACACTTAAAATTGGAGGTCAGATGCCTGCCGATCCTGATAGAGAAGAATAGAAAAATGTTGCTGCCGTGCTTGCCAGAAGATTGTTTTCTCGTTTGTGACTCCGTGGGTGCATACTATAGATAGGCACTGTGTAGCTGACATATCTGGCTGTGGGAATCTGGGAATGTTAGGTTGTTTTTTTTTTTTTTTTTTTT
>NW_006921777.1:2425035-2460668 GCF_000298275.1 Orycteropus afer afer | reverse complement strand
AATTTCAGAAGCTACAACTGAAAGATATTTGTTACAATGGTACAGAATACCCTTTTGGTCTCATTAAAAAGGCAATTATTATGGATAATAATCTGATTTATAAATGTCTTTATACTATCCATAGCTAATATCCCAAAGAACTATATACACCTAGGGAGGGGTCATCATTAGCATATTGTTGTTGTTATTTGCCATCGAGTCGGACCCAACTCATAGTGACCCCTCCTTGGGTTTCTGAGGTGGTATCACTATGGAAGTAGATTGCCCAACCTTCCTTCCAATGAGTGGCTGGTGGGTTTGAAATGCCAGCCTTCTGGTTAACAGTCAAGTGCTTTAGGCACTACACTACCAGAGCTCCCAATAAATCAAATTTCAAACTTTTTTCTTGATGATTACATTTTTAGGTGATTTCATATGTGATTTGAATCCATCATTATTATTTTGAATTTATGATGTGACTCATGAAGTACATATACAAGAGCAGGAATACTATCATTCCTTTGTGGTTTGCTTATGCTCTCATTATTAATCGTTTCTTCAGGATGTGGGTTATTAACAGGGGTGTGTTTTTAAGCCAGTTGTCCATGTTGTGAGGCTTAACTTTTGCCTACCTAATATCTGTATTCAGTGTGCATGAATTCATTTTACAGAACACAGGTAAGGTGCAATCCATCACAATAGGCTGAGATCCAGTAAATAAATGAGAGATCCAGCATGCACACCTTCACATCACGAAGCTTCCTGTCCTTCAGAGGACACTGCTTACTTCATTTATGTCTGTATCACCTAGTGCATTAAGTGAGGGTACCTAAGTTAGCCTGCACATGAATATTGATAAATCTTTCTTTGTTCTTCTCTAAATCAAACACAAATACATGCAGAATTTCAGAACTTACACTGCAGTGAATAGCCTTCTTCACCCTGTAGAGCAGGTGTGTTCCATTTTGGACTCTACTGCTTTGGCAAAGTGAGTCTTTTAAGAGTGTTAAGCTGGGGAGTGATATGGTCAGATATGAGTTTTGAATCATTGACCCAGGTTTTGCTGATGGAGTTGTACCAGCAAGGGTAAAAGGCAGGAAAGCCAGATAGTAGAATGCAATGTATTGTCAAACAGAGAAGAAATTACAAGGAGTGGCAAGAGGGATAATATGATCGAATGAATATCAATATTCAAGAATGATTGGAAATAGTTACTAAAATTGAAGTAAGAAGAAAGCATGGCTTTCTGTTTCTTGACTGAAAGGTTTTATGCTTTTAGAACAAAGGATAAATTCTTATATGTGTTGTGATTTCTGATTACTTTTTCAGGAAAATAAAAATAAAAAGTCAGCTATAATGTTATTCTACCCTGATACCATGTGATATTTGTAGTAGTGCTTTCATTCATTCCAACAAACATTTCTTCAGAATACAGAGTTACTCTAGATGCTGATTCTTTTGAAATATCAGATATGATTAGTTTAAGGTCTACATTCAATTATTATAAATTTGCTTTCCCAAAACTGGAAAGTGAATCAAAACAGTCTTTCAAATTCATGGTAAATGTTGTAGGGGAATGTAGGTGACTTGCATTGTGTATCCTGTGTGTAATTGTGGCTCCTTATCTTGCCTTTAGCTGGGATGACAGCAGTTCTGTGAGCAGTGGTCTCAGTGACACCCTCGATAACATCAGCACCGATGACCTGAACACCACGTCCTCAGTTAGCTCTTATTCCAACATCACCGTCCCTTCCAGAAAGAATACTCAGGTAAGTATTGCCTTATTTCTTTTTCTAGTACTACTGCCAATTTTTTTTCTCAAATTTTATTAGTTTAAAAGAGGAAGACACTCCCCCCGCCCCAAAGAAATGGATTAACACAGTGGCTTCAACAATGGGCTGAAACATAGCAATGACTATGAGAATGACACATAACCAGGTGAAATTTCATTCTATTGCACGTAGAGTCTCTATGACTCTGAGCCTACTACATGGCTCCTAACTAATCAACAAGTTTAAAATATAGTGTGATACTTTAACCTGAAATAATTGTATACAATGGATGAGGCAGGACTCCCTTTGATTCCCCTACCCCTAAAATATCTTTATCCTAGTTTTCCCTAGAGACTAGGGTACAATATGCACCTGAGGCTATTTTGAATCATCTAAATCAGGTATTTTTTATTGATTACATTATTACCCAGAACAACCATGTCTCTCATAATAGGGTTGTTAACAAAATCTAATAAACATCTTAATAGTCTAATTTTGCATAGTTCTTGATTAATTTTTTTATTGATCTCTGAAAGGAAGGACTGGATCTCTTATGAGTGGTAAGTAAAGAATGGATATTAAATAATTTTTATTTTGCCTCATGTAGAAAATCCATTCATCTCTGAAGCATTTAATTAGGGTTTTCTGTATATATTTATTCTGACATCCTCTATTATGTACAAGTGAGAATTCAGTGACTAGAATTAATGAAACTTAAGTAAAAATAGAGCAATTTTTAGAATTGTTTTGAAATATAAAGCTATGCTTCTTCTTTACCAGTTATCTGAAAGTTTATTCCAGTGCCTTAATTCTCACTTCATAGATTCTTCTACATAAAGTTTTCCTGTAATATTTTCTATGTAGCTGAAGACAGACTCAGAAAAACGTTCTGCAACCGATGAGACCTGGGATAGTATTGAAGAGCTGAAAAAATTGGAAGAGGACCTTGACAGCCATGGGGATGCTGGTGGCAAGTGGAAGGGGGTTTCCTCGGGGCTTCCTGAAGACCCTGAAAAGGCCGGGCAGAAAACCTCCCTGTCGGTTTCACAGTCAGGTTCTTGGAGAAGGGGCATGTCTGCCCAAGGAGGAACACCACCCAGGCAGAAAACTGGAACAAGTGCACTCAAGACCCCTGGTAGGCTTGTGGTTTGGCAGCTGTTATGTGAAAGTGTTTTAATTTCTTGTTTTCATTCAGCCTTTGTTCTGTTTAATAATTTCTCCCTTTTTAATGAGATTCTTGTCCATGTAAAGATTTTTTTCCTATCTAAAATTTATGCACATGCTCATAAAAGCCCACATGAACATAACAATCTAGGCATCCTTCGTAGAGAGCACCCTCCTGATTTAGGGCTGCTGCATGTCTTCACATTTTGCTATGGTCATTTCTAGTCATGTGGAAGTAAAATAAGACTACTTAGTAAATAATATTGCATTCATTCTGCCTTCCTTGTAAAAGCTTGGAATTTTTTTTTTTTTTTTTTTTTTTTGTCAAGGATTCCAGAGTTTTACTACAAAGTGTTTCAAAACACTTCCCCTAATTTAAAGGATTGAGATATTGGAGATTCAGTCTTGTTTGTGAATTAGGCTTTATAAAAAAAGAGAAGGAGATAATTCTGCGAAATGGTACTATCTTTTTCTTTTTTTGAAGATGCTCTCACTAACTGCTTTTTAAATAGTATCTAGTTTTAAATAGTGCCACCTGAAGTACTGATCTAATATGGTACCCCAAATATAATCATCTCACAGGAATTCAAATGAATTCTCTTTCTAGCACTTAGCTTTATATAATTAGGTGCTATCTTTATAAAGAAAGAGTTGCAAGATACAAGACATTACTACATAGCAAAGAAAAAAAAAAGTGTTTTATCTCCTTTATCTTTCATAGCATTTCCTCTGCCATCTATAATTCTGTAGATTTGCACTCAGTTTTCTCAGTATATTAGAGTGAATGCCTGTTTAGATCCAAAACAATGAACATTTATGAACTGAGGTAGTAAAAAGAAGCATTCACATTTTATACATTATTTAACAAAGTATTATGGTATTAAAATGTACAGATACCTATATTTGTGTATTTATCATTAATTAGGGAAAACTGATGATGCCAAAGCTTCTGAGAAAGGGAAAACTCCCTTGAAAGGATCATCTCTACAAAGGTCTCCTTCAGATGCAGGGAAAAGCAGTGGAGATGAGGGGAAAAAGCCACCCTCAGGCATTGGAAGATCTACTGCCACTGGATCTTTTGGATTTAAGAAACCAAGTGGAGTAGGGTCATCTACTATGATCACTGCCAGCGGAGCAACCATCACGAGTGGCTCTGCAACACTGGGTAAAATTCCCAAGTCTGCTGCCATTGGTGGGAAATCAAATGCAGGGAGAAAAACCAGTTTGGATGGTTCACAGAATCAAGACGATGTTGTGCTGCACGTAAACTCCAAGACCACGCTGCAGTATCGCAGCTTGCCCCGCCCTTCGAAATCCAGCACCAGTGGCATTCCTGGCCGAGGTGGCCACAGATCCAGTACCAGCAGTATTGATTCCAACGTCAGCAGCAAATCGGCTGGTGCCACCACCTCGAAACTCAGAGAGCCAACCAAGATTGGATCAGGGCGCTCCAGTCCTGTCACTGTCAATCAGACAGACAAGGAAAAGGAAAAAGTAGCAGTCTCTGATTCAGAGAGTGTTTCTTTGTCAGGTTCCCCCAAATCCAGCCCTACATCTGCTAGTGCCTGTGGGACACAAGGCCTCAGGCAGCCAGGATCCAAGTATCCTGATATTGCCTCACCTACATTTAGAAGGTAAGGATGCGTGAGATGGCACTGGGAAAATATAAAAGGATACATATATTCTAACATAGACAGATGGATATAATTTAATTTTTATTTAGTTTTATTGTATTTAGTTTCTGAAGTGCAGTGAGTTCTAAGAAGCTGATCATGTAAATAGTTAACAAAAAATTGGTGCTCATTTTAAGAAATGTCCAGACATCCTGTTTGCACTATCATAGTGATTTTTGTAACACAAACAGCATAGAGACTTAAAAGCAGATAACAATATCCAGAGGTAGTGATAAAGTAATAACGTGTAATTTCCATCGAGTCCCATCCCTCACTTCCATAATTAACAAACAAAGCAAAATGGGTCTTTATAACTATTAGGATTCATTTCCAATATTCATTATCTTGCTAGCTATCAATGAGTTGATGATCATGAATGTAAGAGAAGTATTTCTTGTAACAGGTTATACTGAATATTTTTGTATAGTACTATATTTTGACATGCAGCTCTGGTAGCATAGTGCCTAAGGCATTTGAGAGCTAACCAGAATGCTGGTGGTTCAAACCTACCAGCCACTCCTCAGAAGGAGGCAATCTACTTCTGTAGAGATATGCCTCAGAAACCCAAGGAGGGGTTGCTGTGGGTCGGCTTTGACTCGAAGGCAGTGAGTTTATATTTTGCCATAGTAAAGAAAATCAAAGCATGGTATGATTGAGAGAATTTTAAAACAGTGTCATATCTTGATATTTATAATAAATAATATAACAATATGATATGATTAGCAGAATTTAAAAATATTCAGATATTTAGTACAGGATTAAAAACTAGAGTGGTCTACCTTGCTATCAGCTTTCTAAACCATAACTGAGGTACACAATACAACTTGGTTTCTACACTGGGACTGTCTTTGGTATTGACTATGTCTAGTTCTGCTCTAGAGATCCCTGTTTTTAAATACCAGTGTGTTTTAAGTGACAGGAAAACGGATAAAGATTTGAGAAAATTTGTTAAACCTCTGTGGGACTGTTTCTTCATCTTTAAAACAATGGAATATGATTTATCATCCATTATATTAAAGATCTTTTAATGTCTGTTCTTATTCTAATGACTAAACCAAAAACTTTGATAGCTTGGAAATAAAGGGGCTTGAAACATTTACCTTTACATTTCAAGCCATCTTGGATACATGATTGAACAATCTAGAGATTATAGTCCTCAGTAGAAATATTAATTCAGAAGAATGAGGTTTTAGAAATATTGGTTCTCATTGGAAAAAATAAATAATGGCTTGGAGTGAGCATAAATATTCCTGTTGCTTAAATTTAAAGTGAACAGTGCCCTCCTGTGGCCCATTACCTATGAAACAATTTCTCATATTCGTCATAAAATATTTCACTATAGGAAATATGGATTTCATTGAAACTTAAATAGTAATCATTGTGCCATTACTTCATATCACTTTATTTCCATATTTACATAAGTTCAACTATATCATTTGCTTCACTTACAAAACTAAAATGTTTTCTGAACTAAACTCCAACATATAACTGTAGCACCAACTCTATTTTATAAATATTCAGTTACGTACCACTGGCAACTGACCTAAACCTGTTGGTCTTTTCTAGGGGATATGGCAAACTGACATGTTACCAGCAGTGTCCAACACTGTGTCTAACCGCCTACTCCCTGACAGTCACTCAGGCTACCAGTTATGCAACATTAATCACCTTAACTTTGCCTTGTGCATCCCTTTAGATTTTGAATAAACTATTAAACATAAAAGAAAAGCAAAACAACAAAAAATCCTTCGTAAGTACTATATATCGAAAGCGTAGAAGTTGTTTCATTATAATGGTTCTGTAAATAGGGAACAGCAAGCGTGGTCAAACTATTATATTTGCAAAAAGGATTCTCATGAGCACTTAAAATTGTGAAAGTCAGGGATTTTCATGTTTGACTTACTACTGTTTTGCCCTCTTCCCCTACTCCCCAGTAGCAGTCCACTACTGACTTACCCCTCTGGTGATAGGAAAGATTCTCAACACTTGATTAAGAAGTCCAAGCTAATATTAATATTAAGTCTATTAACATAGAGACAGGAAGTGCTTGGTAGCTCAGTACACCAAAGCACGCTTGGCTCTGTGTGCTATAACCCTAAATATTAAATGTGGATATTAGTTTCTTGGAACAACTGAAGTTGTTATTTGTTTTTCTTTTAGGTTGTTTGGTGCCAAGGCAGGTGGCAAATCTGCCTCTGCACCTAATACTGAGGGTGTGAAATCCTCCTCAGTAATGCCCAGTCCTAGTACCACATTAGCGCGGCAAGGCAGTCTGGAATCTCCATCGTCTGGTACGGGCAGCATGGGCAGTGCTGGTGGGCTAAGTGGCAGCAGCAGCCCTCTCTTCAATAAACCCTCAGACTTAACTACAGATGTTATAAGCTTAAGTCACTCGTTGGCTTCCAGCCCAGCATCGGTTCACTCTTTCACATCAGGTGGTCTCGTGTGGGCTGCCAATCTGAGCAGTTCCTCTGCTGGCAGCAAGGACACTCCGAGTTACCAGTCCATGACTAGCCTCCATACGAGCTCTGAGTCCATTGACCTCCCCCTCAGCCATCATGGCTCCCTGTCTGGACTGACCACAGGCACTCACGAGGTTCAGAGCCTGCTCATGAGAACGGGTAGTGTGAGATCTACTCTTTCAGAAAGGTGAGATTTCCTGGAGGCATTAATGAAGTCCTTATCCTCCCCTTCCCCATGACTAACCCTCCAAATCTCCTTGATTTCAGTGGGTCTGCCACCATGCAAAGAGATAGAAGTTTGATGAGACTGGGCCTTTTATTTATTCTTACTACCAAATTAGCAGAAGATTGAAAGTGTAAGATGATTGGATATTAAGTTTCTTTATATGAGTGCATACATGCATATCCAGTAGGCAATTTGAATAAAATTCAAAGCATGTATTTATGTATTTCGTGATGTCTTCTCAAGACATTTTAATGACTTGACTTTAGCGCCAGAACAACACAACCCAAACCCACTGCCATCGAGTTGACTCCAACTCATAGCGACCCCTACTGGGTTTCCAAGGCTGAAATCTTTACAGTGCACAGCCTCATCTTTCTCCCACTGAGCAGCTGATGGGTTTGAACTAGCCGCCAAATGCCTTACCCACTACATCACTAGAGCTCCTTAGAACAACACAAGTTCCCTGTAGTTATTTAAGCATTTAAAAGACTAAAGTTAAAAAGATTCCACTACTATGCCCCGAGTGGTATGTTGAATTTGCTTTATTAGTGCTTCTTTGGGAAAATAACAAATGGATTGCTAGGAATCCTAGTAGAATGGGGAATAAAAATCTATTGTCAGCCGTGAACTCTTAGGTAAACCTACAGTCCCAGTGACATTTCTCATTACTTGCCTTGAAAATATATCATATTACAAGGTGTTTCCTATTGGTTTTATGAGTTTTTTTGTGTTTTTGTTTTTTTTTTTAATAATTTAAAGTGCAAAATATAACAAGGTATTTCTTACCTTAATATTCCTACCAGTTTGAGCAAAATGACTAAATTCTCCCTCAAGAGAAACATTTTCTAAGAAAGTTTGATATTGACTCTTACCCCTTGGAAAATGTCACAAAACTACCACTTTCTCCCTGATGTACCTTAATATTATTTGACTCTTGGCACACAAAAAGCTTTCAAAAACTATCTTGGGGGAAAAAAAAAATACCTATCTTGGCCACATACCTAAAGTGTGGTATTTGTGGAAGCACAGTGGCCATTGAAAACACCAGTGATTTCCCCTAAACTCGTTTTCTGTCTGATAGTGATGGGACCTATTTCCTTTCTTCTGGATTTCTAGCCTTTTTCCTAGTCCTAACTTAACCTCTTTATATATTATACCAGGAATTGTTCCTTAGTCTAAGATTACCCATTTCTCTTACTTTTGTGAAATAAAAAAAACAAGAAAAGAAAGAAAAGTCATAGTGACCCTATGGGACAAAGTAGAGTACCTCATAGGTTTTCCAAGGTTGTAATCTTTATGATCCTGTGGAATGGCTGGTGGGTTTGAACCACTACTGACTTTTTGGTCGGCAGCCAAGCGCTGAACCATTGTACCACCAGAGATCCCTGAGAAATAATACAAAACACAGAGTGAAATGTTGTTTCTTCAAGTTGGTTCAATCCCACTCTAATTTTTATTGCCCATAGCAAGGTGTATAAAGTTATACAAATGGGATTTTCTCTTGGTTAAACAAAAAAAAGAAAATAGAACTAACTGAAATGTTGATGCTTGATACTTGTTATGTTGGGCTACAAATTAATTAATTACAAAATACATTTTTACTCTTAAAAAAAAAACTGGACCAAAAGAAATATGACAACAGCTGGATGATACAAACTAAAATGTAGACATTTGCATCCCACTTTCACTATGGAAATAGATTGCTCAACCTTCCTTCTAAGGAGTAGCTGGTGGATATGTTAGCAGTCAGCCTTCTTGTTAGCAGCATAGGCACTACGCCACCAGAGCTCCCCCACTTTCCTTCTGGTTCTACTGTTATAGACACTACATGTAAAAACTAGTATGTCTTGTTTTATCACTAATATTATTTTAATCTAAGAAGTTAGGCTTCCTACAGCTCTTTAGAGTCTACATTTAGCAATTTTATAGTAAATGGGTATCCTCACTTGCCATTTTCAGAATGTCCAAGTAAATTAAATTACCTTGAAAATACATTATTAGTAATTTATAGTTTTAATAAACGTATTCTAGATTGTCTACTACTATGTGAGGAATGCAAATAATCTGATAACCAAACTCTAAAGGATATCGGTCCTTTGGCCATCAACCCATTTTTTTTATTTTTTTATTTTTTTGCCATTCAGACATTAAAGGCTTAGGAAAAACTGCCAAATAACTATTTGTGACAAAGCAATCCTCAGATCAAAGACAGATGGCCAGTTTGATGGGTCTTATAAATATAACCTAACTGCAATTTTAGTATCTTACTCTGATCTGTATTTTAGAAGTCAGTATAGATTTGCACTATATAAATCTAATAACAACTGTGCAGTTACTTATTTCCTTTAAGGAGATCTTTTTCATTGTTCAGATTTTTAAACAGACCAATTTTATAAAAGGAATATTCTAATATTTAAATATATATTGTTCTAATATATATTTTTTTCTAAAATTAATTTTAAATAAAATAATTTTGAATAAATTAATATTTTGTCCTTGATTCTTAATTAAATACATTGATGACTATTTAGTTGCAAAGAGTGAATTTTAATTATCTTCATAGCTGTGGTATATGATACAATTATCAATTAGTTCTTTCCAGTAAACTGGATTGAAACAATTTTTTATATTATAAGTTGTTATTTATCTTTTCCTGAGAACAAAATTCCAAGAAATATCAGTTTAATATGTTTTTTAAAGTATATTCAAAAAAATTTTTAACCTACTGAAGAAAACAATTAGATCTCATTTGTAATCCCAGCTTAATTATACCTCAGCAGTCAGCAAAATGTGGGGAAAAAGAAGGAAACTAGAGTCATACCTGAGAGAAAGTGTGTTAAAGTGTAAATATCTAAGGGAAATTAACTAGAGATATATAATAGTGATGTACATAAGGTTATGACTTACGTGTTTATCTAAAATTTTAGAATAGTTTATTGATTTTTCTAGTCTAGTACATTAAACCCATTGCCATCAAGTTGATTATGACTTGTAGCAAACCTACAGGACAGAGTAGAATTGCCCCATAAGGTTCCCAAGGCTGTAATGTTTGTGGTAGCAAACTGCCACATCTTTTTCCTGTGGAGTGGGGCTGGTGAGTTCCAACGACTAATCTGATCTGTATTTTAGAAGTCAGTATAGATTTGCACTGTAGAAATCTAATAGCAGCCAAGTGCTTAACCACTGTGTCACCAGGACTCCTGGCAGTTTGAACCTACCACCCTGACTCCACAGGAGAAAGAAGTGACAGTTCACTTCCAGAAAGACTTTCAGCCTTGGAAACCCTCTGGGGCAGTTCTACTCTGTTGTCTACATAATTTTAAAAATTACCTCAGGGTTGCTGTGAGTCAGAATCCACTCAAGGGCAGTGGTTTTTTGTTTGATTGTTTTAGTGCAATTAAATCAATAATATTTTATGAAAATTTAATTTTCATTCAAATTCCTGTTAATTAAGAGAATAAAATAATAAGAAAATACGTATATACATACCTTCCTTAACAGCTTTCTCTCTGTAGCTGTTCCAGATCACTGGTGGCCATTGGACCATAAAAAGTACACTTTTTTTTTTTTTGTAGTATAATCACAGTTGAAAAATTGTGTGGTGGTCAGCAACTTTACACATCTGGGCAGTTCCATAAGAACTCAGAATTGTGGCTTGTCTTTACAAGTCAGAAAATCTGGCAGTCTTGATTTCCCACTCCTTTAGCCAAGCGGTGCCTATCTCTCCTTCCTTCTTTTCACTGGCCTTTCACTCCAAGCTGGATCCATGGAGGCATAGTTTGTGACTTGAGGGCTTGTGGGAAATGTCTACATTATAAAATCATTATTATCCACATTTGGTCATATTTAAGACTTTAATTGGTTCAATTTAAATGAATTTGTTTTCTGATTTTTCTTTCATTAAGTATCTCAGTATCATATAAGCCTGTTATTTTAAAACCAGTTGGTTAACACTGGCAAAAATGCCTATTTTCAATTTTCTCTGCAACATTAAACTCTTATAAATGTGGACACATAAGAGATGATCTTTAAAACAGCTATGATTGTATTAATGTTTGAGCAAGAAGTAGTTCATATCTGGAGGTCCCTCTATTTGTTCAATGTGATGTCTTCCTTTCTTTCCTCCCTCCCTTCTTCCTTCCTTCCTTCCTTCCTATTTTCTGTTGTCCACATAACTGAAAACTTCTATAGTTGAGATATAATATAAGAATAGACTTCTATATAATATATTTTTTAATTATGTGGGCATTGCCAGTACATAAAGGTAAAGTTGTATAATGGCTTTGGATGCTTTCTGTTGCAGTGCTAAATAATGGAGTGAAAATAGAAGAAAACATTTTAGCTTTGATTTTGAGAGATAAGTTTAAGTCAATGTGTTTGCATTCATGTTATATCATTCCCATTATGCATTTCCTGTGTATTTAATTTTGATCATTTGAGATTTTAATGGAAGAGAGCTACAATTTGGCAAATCCAAATGAATTTTATTCCTTAATTATCCATACACGAGAGATTATAACAAAAATTCTTACACTAGCCCTATTTAGTTGTTAACAGACACCATTTACGGCTTTTTCTGAAAGGCTCCCCTCATTTTCTTTTACACATCCTGTTATCCTTTCCTATGCACAATTGAAAATTACTTAAAATAGAGAAACATAGCCCTTTTAATACCAAATTCATAATTTCTAAAAGGTGGCATATTTAAACATTGAAATGTTTAAATAAATGATGGCAAAACATTGAATTTTAAGCTGACACCCATTATGTATTATTTTTCTTCTTTTTATGTAAATGAGAAAAGAATCTGCCCTTAATTTAATTAAAAATATTTTAAAAGACAAAATATTACATCTTCTCTACCCATTGGAACTTGTCGTTCTAACTTAGAACTAATTTATTATTCTAACTAGAGAAAGTCTATCTCATAGTTACCTCTGTGATTTTCCTGCATGTGAAATCAAACCAGAAGTCTAGTCAGTCACATGAAGCATTAGATAAATAGAATCCGAACAGAATTATGGTAACATATGATTTAAAGGTTTTTTTTTTTTGATGCTCTTGTTACTAAATTATAGTTGAATGGTACTGACTTAGAAAGAAGTTCACATGTGTTACAGAAATGAACATCTGGTCACCCTTGGCTCAGCCTTTTCCAATGAGTTAAGCATTAAGTATGTGTTACAAAAAATTATTTTGTGTGGTTCAGAGAGAACCATTTTTGTTGGATGTGTACTTTGGAAGTTTTGTTTACATTATGTCCTTAGGGGTTTTCTTTGTTTTAACAGCATGCAGCTTGACAGAAATACACTACCCAAAAAGGGACTAAGGTATATATTTCTCTCAGCACAATTGCTGCATTTCTTTGTTGTTATGTAAAATTTGTGTGCTGTCTCTCTTACTCTTTCTTTGTTTGTTTGCCATGTAGCACCTGGCATTGAGGATGAAACCATTTTAAATCCTAATGCTTTCTCTACGCTAAAGAATTAGTGAGATAGTGCTCAGATAGAGACACTGGTAGGGGCCAATGATCGAAGTAAATTAAACCTAATGTAAATACCACTATTTGGAAATAATAAGACAATTCACAGGACATGTCCCAGACATTACATTTCTTTGGGCAGCAACCTTTGGTAGAATACAAAACTCACTCCTGGAAATTAAAATGAAGTTAACTTGCCTAACTTTTGCATCTTGGAGGCATATGCTTGCAAAATTTCAAAAGCCATATAGTCTACAGATGTGGCCAGTGATGTTGAAAGGTTGAAGGATGCTCTAATTTGAATCAAAGAAAACATTTTCATCATCAGAGGACAGACAATCTAATTAAGGTATGATTTTTAAAGAATTCTTTTGGCAAAAACAAAACAATGTTAGGGTAATTTCTATTTTCAAGGGTAACAGTGAATTTGAAATATTCTTAGTCGAGTATCAGATAATAATCACTGAATAAGTATTCATTTCGTGATTAAAAAAAAGGAAATGAAATTTTCATCCATGACCATCCTTTGCTGCATGCTTTTATCTGTGGAGGGGATATAGAGTAAACTCCTAATAGAGGAGTAACTCTGTATGAACATGACCAGCTAATGCTCTTTGGTTTTAAGAATGTACTTACTCTGGTAAAACAGTGAGTACTGGCCAAAATAGGTCTTTTCCCTGTAATCCTTTCCTCTCCAATTGGTTAGCAGTAGCAAACACTGGGCACTTACTCTGTCCCCAAAGATAGTGTTCCAGAAATTAGTTTTCTAATAAAGTGGGCATATGTTCCCTTCTCTTTTTATTAATCCATTTTAACCAAAGGGATATTTTTCCTTCTTCATTTTCTTCATAGTTGCCAATTTGTGTTCCATTTCCAATGCCTTTCTGTGACCATGATTCTACTTCATTTGGCTTCTGGCCTACCACTGTCCACCATTTTTAACCTTTGTTCACCCTTTCCACATCCTTCCAAGCACTGTGCTTCTGAGTTCACCTCAATTAACTTGGGTGTCTGCTCATTGCTTATGATTTTCAAATTCATATCTCACAGAAGCATAATTTTCTTTTTAAGAACTCTTTATTTTTTTTTTCCTGTGAGATTCAAACAGATGGTGTCAAATCATCTGGAAGAACTAAGCAATTATAATTAGGTTCAATCTGTTTGAGAATGCTGTTCAGTCTGAATAGTAAGCTCTATTCAATTGTTTTCCGTCCTGAGATTGCCTTGCCCTTGTGAATGTTCTTAAGTGTCTTAGCTGTGGTGTTTTGCAGATATACCCCGTCATCTCGGCAGGCCAACCAAGAAGAGGGCAAAGAATGGTTGCGTTCTCATTCTACTGGAGGGCTGCAGGATACTGGCAACCAGTCGCCTCTGGTCTCCCCTTCTGCCATGTCATCCTCTGCAACAGGAAAATACCACTTTTCCAACTTGGGTAAAATATTCTAAAACATCCATTCCATTTTGTTCCTTTCAGCTCCCACTTCACAGGAGCCCTAAAAATTATTCCTCCCTAAAAATTATTCATTAAAAGAGGATAATGACACCTTAACAGTATATTTTACTAGTATGGTCATTTACTGTTTACAGACTAATTTCCAAATATTATGACCATTGGTGCTAATGACAACTATTTGACTTAAGTAATATTGTCATTGTTTTATAGAGTAGTGTCCTGAGACACAGAGGTCATGTGACTTGGCAAGTGTCAACACCAGTAAGGGACAGAGGCAGGAATTGATTCTAGAACATCAAACTTCAAGCCCAATAACCTTTCATTCTATCTCAGAGTCCTCTTAAAACCAGTAAAATGTTACTTTGTTTTTTCTTTAAAATGTTAACCTGTTTTGTAATAAAAGTGATAACTTTTTTATACAAATAGAAATTATTAGGAAGAAGAAAAAAGTATGATTCTTTCAATCCAAGATCACTTCTATTGACTTCTTTTTAAAAAATTACAACTCTCCCTTGAATTCATTTAAGAATTTCTGTTAAGACAATACTTTCTGAATATTTTTAAATGAATGCAATGAAAATAAACTAGCTTAGCCACTAGTTTACTTTTATGCATAGCATCAATTGTATAAAATCATTTGCATAAACATCATAGTAAACACAGGGAAGAATAACAAAATAATGAAAGAAGTCTAAACATGCCAGTTATCTTTTAATATATACAATGCTTTAAATGATATGTTTTTCTTCTACAATGTAAAAATTCTATCTCTTTTTACTTAAAATGTTCTTTCTTATTATGGATTCACAGAATATCCCACTATTTCAATAATTTGAGCATCTCATTCTTAAGCCCTTTAAGGACATCAAAGCTATTTATTTTCTATTCTAACTCTTCCAGATACACTGAGTAGGGCTTTTAACAAGCCCTGGTGATGTTTTAAAAGCGTTGGTTAAGCACTCAGCTCCTAACCAAAAACTCAGCAGTTCAAAACCACCTGCCACTCTAAAGAACAAAGATCTGGCAATCTACTCCCCTAAAGACTAAAGCCTAGGAAGCCCTATGCTGCAGCTCTTCTGTTTCCTATGGGGTCACTATGAGTCAGAATTGACTCAATGGCAGTGGGTAAAAATTATTTTGGTCATTGTTCCATAAGAATCAATGAATTCATATCGAACTCCAATTTTTTATTGTTAAATGTAAACAATGCTGAGACTTATTTAATCCATAATGCCAAAAATATGTCTAGCTTTATTGATTTGAGTCATATTTTAGAAAGACAGAAAAAGATATAACATGTTAACATCAAAAAAGTATATTGGAAATTTTTTTACAGAATTTAAGAAGCAAAATCTAATTTTTATGCAACATCTAAAACAAATCCAGATCACCCAATGTGCTGTGAGTTTGCTAGGTTCCTCATGTCTTCTGTCAATCTTTTCACTCTTGTTGTTGTTGTTGAGTCAGCTCCAACTGATAGTGACCATATGTACAACAGAATGAAACATTGCCCAGTCCTCACATCCTTGCTCTTCCAGGGCCCATCACTGCAGCCACTGTCTCAGTCCATCTCCTTGAGGGTCTTCCCCTTTTTCACTGACCCTCCACTTTACTAAGCATGATGTCTTTCTCCAGGGAATAGTCCCTGCTGACAACACGACCAAAGTAGGTGAGATGAAGTCTGGCTATTCTTGCTTCCAAGCAGCATTCCAGCTGCACTTCTTCCAGGACAGATCTGTTAATACTTTAAGTATTCTTTGCCAACACTGCAACTCAAAAGCATCAACTCTTCTTCCGTCTTCCTTATTTGTTGTCCAGCTTTCACATGTATATGAGGTGATTGAAAGTACCATGGCTGGATTAGGCGCACCTTAGTCCTTGAAGTGACATCTTTGCTCTTCAGCACTTTAAAGAGGTCTCTTGTAGCAGATTTGCTGAGTGCAATACAATATTTGATTTCTTGACTGCTGCTTCCATGGGCGGTTATTGTGGATCCAAGTAATATGAAATCTTTGACAACTCAATCTTTTCTCCATTTATAATGATACTGTGTATCAGTCCAATTGTAAGGATGTTCATTTTCTTTATGTTGAGTTGTAATCCACACTGGAGACAGTAATCTTTAATATTCATCAGTAAGTGCTTTAAGTCATCTTCACTTTCAGCAAGCAAGGTTGTATCAGCTGCATAGTGCACATGGTTAATGAGTCTTCCTCCAACCCTGATGCTGCATTCTTCATGTAATCCATCTTCTTGGATTATTTGCTCACCATACAGAATGAATAAGTATGGTAAAAAGATATAAACCAGACACACACCCTTCCTGATTTTAAACCATGCAGTATCCCCTTATTCTGTTTGAACCACAGCCTCCTGTGTACAGGTTCCTAATGAGCACAATTAAGTGTTTGAGCATTCCCATTTTTCTCAATGTTACCCATAATTTGTTATGATCCACATGGTCGAATGCTTTTGCATAGTTAATAAAACATAAGTAAAAATCTTTCTGCTATACTTTTCTTTCAGCCAAAACCCATCTAACATCAGCAGTGATATCCCTTGTCCCATGTCCTCTTCTGAATCCAGCTTGCATTTCAGGAAGTTCCCTGTCAATATACTGCTGCAACTGATTTTGAATTATCTTCTGCAAAAAATTACTTGCATTTGGTATTAATGACACTGTTTGATAATTTCCACATTCTGTTGGACCACCTTTCTTTGGAATGGCTACATATATGGATCTCTTCCTGTCAGTTGGCCAGGTAGCTGTCTTCCAAATGTCTTGGCATAGACAAGTAAGTGCCTCCAGCATGACATCCATTTATGGAAATATCTCAATCAGTATTCTGTCAATTCCTGGACCCTTGTTTTTCACCAGTTACTTCAAAGCAGTTTCAACTTCTTCCTTCAATCCCATTGGTTCTTGATCAAATGCTACCTCCTTAAATAGATGAATATCAACAAATTCTTTTTTGTACAGTGACTATATGTATTCCTTCCATCTTCTTTTGATGCTTCCTGCATCATTCAATATTTTGCCCATAGAATCTTCCATTATTGCAAATCAGTGTTTGATTTTTCTTCACTCTTTTCACCTTCAGAAATGCTAAGCGTGTTTTTCCCTTTTGGTTTTCTAGTTCTAGTTCTTTGCCCATCTCATTATATTTGCCCATCTAGACTTTGTTTTCTCAAGCTACCTGTTGAAATCTTCTGTTTGGCTCTTTTATCTTGTCATTTCTTCCATTTGCTTTAGCTACTCTCCATTCAAGAGCAAATTTCAGAGTCTCTTCTGACATCTATGTTGGTCTTTTCTTTTTAATGAGCTTTTGCTTTCTTCATGGATGGTCTTGATGTTATCCCACAATTCATTTAGTTTTTCATCATTGGTGTTCAGTGTGTCAGATATATTCTTCAGATGGTCTCTAAACTCAGGTGGTTATTTTCAAGGTCATATTTTGGCTCTCATGGACTTGTTTTAACTGTCTTCAGCTTCAACTTGAGCTTGCATGTGAGCAGTCAATGGTATTTTCCACAGTCAGCTTCTGGCCTTGTTTTGGCTGAAGATATTGAGCTTATCCATCACCTCTTTCCAAAGATGTAGTTGATCTGATTCCTGTGTGTTCCATCTGGTTAGGTCTACATGTATAGCCACCATTTATGTCGAAAAAAGAAAAGGTATTTGCAATGAATAAATCTTTGGTCTTACAATATTTTATCCAGTGATCTCTGGCATCATTTATATCACTAAGGCCTTATTTTCCAACTACTGGTGATTCTTCTTTGTTTTCTACTTTTGTATTCAAATCATCAGTAATATCAATACATGGTGATTGCTGGTTGGGTCATTTTCAGACTGCAAAAGTTGGTAAAAATCTTCAATTTCCTCATCTTCGGTTTTAGTGGTTGGTATGTAAATTTGAATAATAGTAGTAATAACTGGTCTTCTTGTAGGCATATGGATATTATCCTATCACTGTCAGCATTGTACTTCAGGATAGATCTTGAAAGATTCTTTATGACGTTGAATGCCATGCTGTTACTCTTCAGTCATTTCCAGCATAGTAGATCATATGACTGTCTGATTCACAATAGCCAGAAACATCCATTTCAGCTCACTAATGCTTAGGATATCTATCTTTATGCATTCCATTTTATTTAATCTTTTCACTAGTTGACATTAATTTCATTAGTTGATTCCTTACTCCATTATTTTGTTGTTAAATCAACAAAACCAATCTCTCTGCCATCAAGTCAATGGTGACTCATAGTGACCCCTCTTTGTGTTTCTGAGGTGGTATCTCTAAGGAAACAGATTGGCCAGTTACTCTGGTTAAATCCCCTTTCTCCATTATTGTTTGAAAACAAACAAGCAAACAAACAGAACATCCTAACCACCTCATTTTCTGGGAAGGTTGGAGGCTGTTGATATAAACCTCCTAACACTCTCCCATCTTGATCAAACAGTTTCTGTATCATGAGTCCTTCTTATCTATATCAAAAGAGCAGTTATGAAAATTCCAATGTGGAACTCTTTACCTGAAGTTGTAATATATCTCTTCTCATTAGCTTTAGGGCCTGGCCTCATAAAGTATCCTCTTCCTCTTGACTTTTCTTCATATTCATTCCTATTCATGAGCACATTTAGTATACGTTTAAGTACCTTCTACATTCAAGGTAATGATATTTCTTCTCCTTTAGCCCACAAACTAGATGAGATCTCCCTTCACCTAAAACAATTTCTTCCTTTGATCCTATTTTACTCTTAAGTTGTTGTTGTTGTGTGCCGTTGAGTTGGACCCAACTCATAGTGACCCCTCCTTAGGTTTCCGAGGCAGTATCACTATGGAAGTAGATTGCCCCATCTTCCTTCTTTGGAGTGGCTGGTGGGTTTGAACCACCAGCGTTCTGGTTAACAGTCAAGTGCCTTAGGCACTAGCTACCAGAGCTCCCTCTCAAGTAGTATTCTGAATCTTTTCTTCATTGTCTATTTTTTAATTTTTAGTTGAGTAGTCTATACTCAGTCCTTCCATTTCCTATTTTTATGAATTGTTCTTTTTATAGGAAATCTTAGACAGAAATTCAATACTATTAACAACTACATCAAAGGTTTGTTAATGTGAATTTACAAGTTCAAATTTATAATATTATAAACTTCAAGGATAAACAATTTAGTTGCTTTCACAAACAATTTGAAATCTGAGATTTTGAATAGGGTTACAGTTTATATAATTATTATGTAAATTTTTATAACATCTCTACCTTCTACTTTAAAGCCACCAATTAAAGGAGCTTACCTAAATCCAGACATAGTACACTTTTGAAGTTCTTCTTTTAACAGATCAAATAAAATTTTCCTGAATCTTCATCTTGTTTCTAGTTCAACTTGCTTATTCCACAACATAAAATTAGATTCCACATAAATTTTTTAACTTAAAACAGTGTTATAAAATTATTAGAATATATGTTCAGATATAATAGCACATCTCTGCCAGTTCCTATTCTCCTAAAGTCACCACAGATGAATATATAATCTTACAAACAGTGGCTTTGCTGTGAAAATGCAATTTAAGACAAGGTCCATAGCCCTCTTTGCTCTATAGATTACTACATCTATATGTCTATAGTTTAGAAAATCTAGTGCTTTCCCTGCCTTTGGAAGTATCTCTAGGGTCATTTATTTTGCAATTTTAAAAAAATTACGATTCATGAAGAAGCTTAGAGTTGAGATTGGGAAATTTGCCTGCAGTTCGATGGAAAGCAGAGTTACCACTAGACACTCTGTACAAAGTGGTACTCTATTATAGATATTTTCTTTTACTGTCTTACATTTGTCTTCTATTATATTAACTGTTCTTGGTATATTTTATATATTTACTGCCTTTCATCCACCTCAACTACATTATTAGCCTTTTAAGGTCAGGGACCATGCCATTTTTAGCTTTCTCTTCCCCACAGCACCAACAAAGCACACCCTTCATAGATATTAACTTAATTGAATTTTCTTAAATAGTATGAGTATCTCTTCTCTCTCCCTTTCCCTTTCATTCTCTCCCTGCCTCCCTTTCTTCCATGGAGTTTGCATTTGGCACACCAATGGCTTCTTCCTTTCTCTTTATATTTTGCCTATATAAATATAGGTGTAGTTTTTCATCTCATGTTTCCTTACACATTATTATTATTATTATTATTATTTTACCTTGTTCCATAACAAACTGTGGGATGAAATCAAGAATATCATGCATGGAGAAAGCAAAAGATTATCAAAAAGATAGGAAAAGAAGGAAAGAGTAAATTACATGTCAGAAGAGACTCTGAAACTTGCTCTTGAAAGGAAAGCACCTAAAGGAAATGGAAGAAATGAGGAAATAAAAGAGCTGAACAGAAGATTTCAGTGGATGGCTGGAGAAGACAAAGTATTGTAATGAAATGTGCAAAGACCAGGAATTTAGAAAACAAAAAGAGAATAACATGCTCAGTATTTCTCAAGCTGAAAGAACTGAAGAAAAAACTCCAGGCCTTGAGTTGCAGTGTTGAAGGATTCTAGAGGCAAAATATTGAATGATACAGGAAGCACCAAAGGAAGATGGAAGGAATCACAATGTCACTGTACAAAAATGAATTGGTCACTGTTCAACCATTTCAGGAGGTAGCATATAATCAAGAACCATTGGTACTGAAAGAAGAAGTCTAAGCTGCACTGAAGGAATTGAAAGAAAGACAAGCCTCCAGGAATTGATGGAATGCCCATTGAGATATTTCAACAACAGACTGCAGGCACTCACTTGTTTATGCCAAGAAATTTGGGAGACAGCTACCTGACCAACCCCCTAGAAGAGGTCAATATATGTATCCATTCCAAGGAAAGGTGATCCCACAGAATGTGGAAATCATCAAACAATATCATTAATACAACACACAGGTAAAATTTTGGTGAAGATAATTTTAAAATTATTGCAGCAGTGTATTGACAAGGAAGTGCCAGAAATTCAAGCTTGACTCAAAAGAGGGCATGGAATCAGGGATACCATTTCTGAAGTTAGATGGATCTTGGCTGAAAGCTAAGAATACCGGAAAGATGTTTACTAGTGTTTTATTGACTATGCAAAGACATTCTACTGTGTGGATCATGCCAAATTATTGATAACATTGCAAGGAATGGAAATTCCAGAATACTTAATTGTTCTCATGAGGAACTGGTACGTAGTCTAAGAGGCTGTTGTTTGAACAGAACAAGGGAATACTGCATGGTTTAAAATCAGGAAAGGTGTTTGTGAGAGTTGTATTCTTTCACTATACTTATTCAATCTGTAGGATGAGCAAATAATCTGAGAAGGTGGATTATATGAAAAAGAGCACAGCCTCAGGATTGGAGGAAGACTCATTAACAACCTATAATATATAGATGACACAACCTTGATTTCTGAAAGTGAAGATGATTTGAAATACTTACTGTTGAAGATCAAAGACTGCTGCCTTCATTATGAATTACACCTCAACATTAAGAAAACAAAAATCCTCACAACTGAAATAATAAGCCACACCATGATAAATGGAGAAAAGATTGAAGTTGTGAGGGGTTACATTTTACTTGAATCCACAATCAACATCCATGGAAGCAGCAGTCAAGAAATCAGACATATTGCACTGGGCAAATCTCTGCAAAAGACCTCTTTAAAGTGTTGAAGAGCAAGATGTCACTTGCATAAGGTACACTTGATGCAAACCATGGTATTTCCAATAGCCTCATATGCATGTGAGGCTGGTCAATGAATAAGAAAGACTAAAGTAGAATTGATGCTTTGGAAGTGTGTTGTTGGGGAAGAATATTGAAAATATCATGGACTACCAGAAGAAACAACTTTGTCTTGGAAGAATTACAGCTGGAATGCTTAGAAGCAAGAATGACCAGACTTCATCTCATGTACTTTGCTCATATTGTTGGAAGGGTGCAGTCCCTGGAGGATATCATGTTTGGTGAAGTGGAGGGTCAGCAAAAGAGGGGAAGATCCTCCACAAGATGGACTGACACAGTGGCTGCAGTGATGGGCTCAAGCATAGCAGACCGTGAGGATGGTGCATGACTGGACAGTGTTTCATGCTGTTATACATACAGTCGCTATGAATTGAAACCAACTTGATGACACCTAACAACAATGTAACTAGGTATATGAGATGGCTATGAATTAATTCTATGAATTAATTCAATTAATACCTGTAAAGTATCTGGCACAATGTGTGACAAATAGTGGATATTCCCCTTTAGTTACTCTAGGAAACACTTCTCCTATGTTGCATTATTTTGAAAGTCACTATATTATATACTAAGATTAAGTGTAGTGCTTGGGTCAAAGGAAAATAAGCAAAATTTTAAATGCTAGTCCATCAATTCAGAACCAATAACATAAATTATCCAGTGTTTTGAAAATATTTCCTTCATATCCTAAGAATTTCCTGCCTGCTTCCTCATATACTTGTAACAAACTTATCTTTCTTAAATATAAGCATTCATGATAGATTTATTTCTCAATTTATTTTCTGTTTTGCTTTCCTTCAGGTATTAGAACTATTGGTTTCCAGTCAACCAGTTATTTGTTTAATTGGTGATTATCAGTTAGCCTTAGAACTGTTGGTTTCTACTCAACCACTTATTTGTTTAATTGTTGATTATCAGCTAGCCTAAAAAGTTAAATTCCATTTAGCAAAGTGAAAATTTTTTTATATTATAGACTTAAAATACCACTTTTGAAACACAGTATGTTGTGACTTTCATCCATCTTAGAGTGATATTCTTGTTATAGACACAATAGAAGTTTTCTTTGGCTGACCTTATGATAGGCTTACAGATACCAAGAACTTTACACTGTATTTCATTTAAAGAAGGTATTTATTTTATCCTTGTCTTTTATAATTTAACTCCAATAGAAATAAGATGACATTAAGTCCTGATTAGAACTTACATAACATCAAAACTAAAAATAAATGATGGTTTTACCTGGAAGGACCCAAAGATTTGTATTAACAACAGATTTTTTTATATTTTACTTTCTTTTAAATTTTGCTTTTCTCATTAATTATTCTTTTTTAAAAAGAAGCCTACAGACTCTATAAAGATAGTCTTTTCTCTATAATAGGCAGCAAATACTATGTTATTAAGTGTCTAGCATGAACAGTAGAGGTGATTTAGTGGTTGCTTTAGAAATTGATATGCCGCTTGCCATAAATATGCTAGAAGAGGAACTCTAGTGTAACTGTTAATTGAACATTTCAGAGGCAGACTCTTGATATACCTTGGTTAGAGACCATATAAATGCATGTTTTTATAAGCATTGGAATCACATTCTCACTTTCTCTCAACCTACTCTTTTCATGATTCAAGCCCCAGAATAATAAGATGTGTGTGCTTTGTTTTTCAGTGAGTCCAACCAATCTGTCTCAATTTAACCTGCCTGGGCCCAGCATGATGCGCTCCAACAGCATCCCAGCTCAGGACTCTTCCTTTGACCTTTATGATGACTCCCGGCTTTGTGGGAGTGCCACGTCTCTAGAGGAAAGGCCTCGTGCCATCAGTCATTCAGGTTCTTTCAGAGACAGCATGGAGGAAGGTAGGTGAGAAAGGAAATAAAGAGGAAATGACTTTATTTAATGCTGAGATGAAAACCATGGTACAGATCACATCATAAGGATTCCTTGACAATAAATAAATATGTTCTCATTTGAGGAGTCCTGAAACTTGACAGAGTTTTTCTCTGCATTATCTTGTTTTTTTATGCATTTTGAAATATGCAAAGAGAACTTGTTTAGATTTCATACATGGTTATAGAGTAGTGCAGGACAAATTCATTGTTATATAGGAGCACATAATTTTAGACACTATTCACCATGTTGTTGTTGTTGTTGTTGTTATGTGCCGTCGAGTCAGCCCCGACTCATAGCGACCCCTCCTTGGGTTTCCGAGGCAGTATCACTACTGAAGCAGGATTGCCCAACCTTCCTTCCGAGGAGTGGCTGGTGGGTTTGAACCGCCAGCCTTCTGTATAGCAGTCAAGTGCTTTAGCCACTATGCTACCAGAGCTCCTTAGAGTGCCAAATATTAGACCCAATGTTTATTTTGGCACTCCAGTTAAAGTACCAAAGAGATACATAAATCAGAAAAACCCTCCTGTGAAACTATCACTAGTTGCCTATTTTCCTTCTTAGAAACTCCCTCTAGTGTTAATTTGTTGAAGTTGTTGCTATTAATACAACATTTTAAAACTCGTATCATATCTAGTTTTTCCTTTGTAAGTCATGTTTCTTTATCTGACAGCAATATAGTTGTCTGACCTACTAAACATAAATGTGTTCATAATTGCAAAATTCTTTGCAAATTTTTTATAAGTCCATTTGAAAAGCTCAAGAAGTCTAATTGATGTTAATGTATATATTTTTCTAAAATATATAGCCTCAAGTGTCAAATTTGCTAATAATGATTTGACAGATTTTCCTCTGTGACATAATGAATGATTTTCTCAAGTAGATCAAAAGGAAAATTGTGGTATACATGTTATGAAGTATGTCAGCTAAGCATAAAATAAAACTAAACATAAAAATTCAAACTGATCAGAATAAAACCAGACATGAAATCATAGTATTCTAGGCTAAAGAGTTAATTATAAAAGAAAACTCTCCAGACCTTGAAATAGAGTAGGATTTAAGCCTTTCATTTGTGGTATGAACTTGGACAAGTTTCTTAACTTTATTAGCTCTAGTTTGTATATCTATAACTTCACAGGTTCGTTGTAAGAATAAAAGTATATTAAAAAAATAGTTCTGTTTTTCCCTCTTTCTATATTCTTATTAAAAATATCTTCTGAATAAAAGTTTAGGCAATTAATGAAAACTGACTCAAGTTTTACAGATCATCAGTCTACATTTACCATGCTGGCACTAGTCATGTGTGTCTACCACAGTTGCCACTACCATTGGGATATTAACCAAACCACTGCATTCACTGTGACAGATAGTGAATTATATACCCTGAGAGTCTGCTGATTACTGCAATGCAGATAATTTGAAATAGAACATCATTATTGTTCTAAAGTGGTTCTGTCGCTCTCTTCACAGTCAGGCTTCTTAGAATATTGTAAAAATAATTTGCTAAGCATACTGATAGCTTCATAGAGTGCTTCATTTACAAATAGAATGCTGTTTATATGCTGGGAAATTCTGGCCTTCCATGTATAAACGTGAGTAGTCTGAATTGCTAGATGCCTGAGTTCATGAGATGGTCTTTTGATGTCCACTCATTAAATACTGATACATTATAATTCTTCCATTGTGGTCTGTAATCAAAAAAAAAAAAAACTACAGAGATGGAAAATATCTTAGTGATAACCACCTAGTGCTTACACTAACAAATAAGGAGATTGAGCCACAAGCTATAAGGTCATAAAAGAACTACAAATAATATATAACAGAAAAAGAATGGAAAGGTGGTCCGAGTCCTTGGGTACCTTCCTTCTGATACAGTAGGCTAACACTTTAAATTCATACCAGTGTTAAGGCTGAAAGAATGGAGTTTTATGAGGAGTAGGGGTGAGGGTAATTGACTCAAAGACTTAACATTTTGCACATCTCATAGAGTGGTAGTATCTGTCCAAGCTAGGGATCCAGTGGTCTTTCACTCTACCTCTGACTGCACCTCCGCATTTAATCTGTCTTAAAGAAGTTCTTAGAATATTTCTAAAATGCATCCCTTTCTTTTCATTCCCATTGCCACCATCCTAGTGCAGCTTCCACAGCCCTCTCTAGACCTGGGTGTGAACTTCTCCCATGTACTTTTATAGTACTCAGTGTGTGATTAGTCCTGATAACATTTATCCTATCCTATTATAAGTATCTGTTTAGTTAAATATCTTTCTATTTCTTTTTAAGCTCTTGGGGTTATGTGTCATTCATTTTTCTTGTCCCATGACCTAGCAGGAATCTGCTACCTTGTGTGTGTTTAATATTTGTTTATTGAATGAATAAGCAGATGCAGCTGTGTGGTATCACATGAGGAAAAGAAGAATTTTTCAGCAAATACTGTAAAACATAATTTTATCCACTTTTGGGTTTTAAAATACATATATTGGAATTGTAAAATTATAAAGTTAAAGTATGGTATTAACTGCTAAGGAATGTATTTTGATACACACAGCCAAAAGACAGTATGTGAGTATAATTTTCATTTTTAATTTCACTGAGATACTTCTTGAACTAAGAAGTCTTTTTTTTATTATTACTAAAATTACTAAGGACCAATAATCCTACAAGTAAAAAAATATGAAAAACTCATTGCAGATGTTGTTGAAATTATAAACTGAATAAAATACTTATTTCTTTGAAAGTATATGGGGAAAAAGTTGTGAAAATGAATCTTTATTATGTAAAACTGAAACCAAAATACGAAAAATGTTATTTTTCATACCAACTTTCATTTTAATTTCTCCAATTTTTGGGTTATTATATTTGAGTTTAATTGCTGTAATTTTCAATATGTGCAAAACATACTTATTGGGCTCATGCTTGTCAACCAACCTATAACATAGTGATTGAAGTACTTTGTGGGATATCTATGGGAACTTTCCATGTTTCAACATTTTGATCTCTAAAAACACCAGCAGACTTCTTCTCAGATTCGTAGAACTCATTGTTATTATTTTATTTCCTTAACCATCTGTTCTTCACATTTTCTATAACAAGCTGGGGTTATAAGTAGACTTTATAACTTGATCCAACCTTTATTTCTTTTGCTTTCAACAGTTCATGGCTCTTCATTGTCGCTCGTCTCCAGCACTTCTTCTCTTTATTCGACAGTAAGTATTGGTTTTGAAGAAAAAGCTTTTGCTTTTGCAAAGCACAGAGATTATTCAATAATTAACATTTACATAGAAGTTTCACGGTGACATAATGGTTACACTATGTTACTGCGCACCCATTAAACAGAGTATTGTACCAACTCTTCTGTGCCTTACCGTTATGTCCTTTCATTATAGCATACTCATTATAATCAATGACTAGGTAGAAAAGTTAATTTCATAAAAGCAATAGAGGTCTAATTCGGAGTCTTTGACATTTAGACTCTGCTTCTCAGGCTAGTTTTTAGTTCCATGGGTCATGGCTGATAATTGATGTTGCATGATTAATTTGTCTATTTTATTTTTTTAAGTTCATATTTTTTAAAAAATAGTGCCAAAAGATAAAGCCCTAAAGGGACTAAAACAAACAAAAAAAAATGGTTTTTAATAGATCTTTTGGACTAGAGTGTGATGGGAAACACTAAAAAAAAATTCTTAAGAGAGAAATATTGATGTTCAGATTTTCCTATTGTGTGGCAAGATGTTTTGCCCACTTAATGTAATTTCAACTTTATAAAAAAAAATACTTGACAATTTTTTTTTTTTAAGAATATTCTTTAATACCTACTAAGGAGCTCTGGTAGCATAGTGCCTAAGGCACTTGACTGCTAACCAGAAGACTGGCAATTCAAACCCACCAGCCACTCCTCAGAAGGAAGATGGGGCAATCTACTTCCGTAGTGATACTGCCTTGGAAACCCAAGGAGGGGTCGCTATGAGTCGGGGCTGACTCAATGGCACATAACAACAACAACAACAAGGTAATGATGAGAAACTCTGGTAGCATAGTGCCTAAGGCACTTGACTGATAACCAGAAGACTGGTGGTTCAAACCCACCAGCCACTCCTCAGAAGGAAGGTTGGGCAATCTACTTCCTTAGTGATACTGCCTCGGCAACCCAAGAGGGGTCACTATGAGTCGGGTCCAACTCGACGGCACATAACAACAATAACAAGGTAATGGTGAAGTGAATTTAAAAGCAGTTCACTGAATCTTGGAGATACTCGAGTGCTGGTGAATAATCCTTAATCCTGTATTGAAAATTTCTTGGAAAGTTCATAGTCTTGACTGTCACTGAGCAATTCACCAATTCAGCATTAAGGACAATACTGCCTATTTGTTCATTTTCATATGGTTCAAGTGTTATGGCCCTCTTTTTATAAGTAAATCTTAAGTAACTTTAAATTGTCATTGAAATCAGATTACCATTGGCATAGATACTATTTGTCCTATCATTGTTCTTTTAATGATTAAAATTGTCAGAGGGTTATATAAATGAAGAAATTACTGTTACTTTTCAGATCAACCTACTGTTTTAGGAAAGTAGATAAAGAAGTGAGGAATATACTGGGAAAAACACATAAAAGAAATATGCTATGACTTAGGTTTGCTCTTGTTTGGTCCAGTGCTGCTGCTTGTTGGGGTACTATATTCTGACTTAAACCATTACAACTGAAACATGATGTCAAAATGTACAGCATCATTATACTCAATTTTTAAAGATACACAAAATAATATTTAGATAAAACTACCTTCATGAAGCCTGAGAATGTCTCAAGAAGAAAAAGATCATACATTTGAAATAAACAAGAGTAATTACTCTGTATCAGTGTTCTCCACTAGAATTTTCTGTGATGGTAAATAAATATATTCTATATTTGCACTGCTCAATATCATAGCCACTAGGTACATGTGGCTATTGAGTACTCAGAATGCATCTGGTGTGAATGAAGAACTTAATTTTCATTTTAATTAATTCAAATTAAAATATCCACATATGGCTAGTGATAACTAAATTGAATAGTACAAGTCTAAATCAGGGCTAGGAACTTAACCTCCCTCTTAGCAAACAAGGGTATCATGTGCATTGCAGAGCAACAAAATCTCTTGATCAACAGAGTTGGAAACCATAATACCCATTTCAGTATTATGGTCAGTGTGGCAGCTGACCACACTACTTTGAATGCGTGTTGCTTTCCAGAGTCCTGGAAGAATCCAGTCTCCTGCAATGACTCTTGAAAGGACTCACTACACTTCTACCAAGTCAGCCCTTCCATGGCTTCAACCAGTAGTTTTTCCCATTCCAAGTTATCACTCCAGTACACACACATTCTGCAAATTGGAATGTGTTCCAGTGTTGCTGCATTGGCCATGACTGAACTGATGCGCGCTGGTTTGAAGCCTTGGTCTAAAGTGAACTTTAACTAGTTAAACAAATTTGAAGTCTGATTTAACTGGTTGTCTCCAGTCAACTCAGACTCATAGAAACCCCATGTGTGTCCGAGTAGAATTGTGCTCCATAGGGCTTTTATTGGCTGGTTTTCAGAAACAGATTGCCAGGCTTTTCTTCCAAGTTGCATTTAGGTAGACTCAACCCTTCAACCTCTTGCTTAGTAAGCAAGCATGTTAACCATTTACAGCACCCAAGGACTGCATTTATATCATAGTCGATGCAAAACAAACCTTCTGAAGTTATATAGTACACAACCCACACAACTGTACATGGTTGTCCTTCATAAAATAATTAAAGCACTAAAAAAAAAAAAAGTTCTTTTCATGGAGGATGTTATTGTTGTTGTTAGGTGCTGTTGAGTTGTCTCCAACTCAAAGCGACCCTATGCATAGCAGAACAAAACACTGCCCTGTGCCACGCCAGCTCCACAGTCCTTGCTATACTGGAGCCCATCGCTGTAGCCACTGTGTCGATCCATCTCTTTGAGGGCCTTTTCCCTCTTTCGTCAACCCTCCACCTTACCATGCATGACATCCTTTACCAGGGCCTCAATTTGAATTGTGCCATGTCAGCAAATCAAATTGAGGCCCTGGAGAAGAAATATTAGGTACTATAAAATTCAGAATACTGCTCTTATTAACATTGAGCATAAAACATGTTGTTCTGGTTACCTAGTGCCACTCTGACAAGAATATACCACAAATGGGATGGCTTTGACAAACAGGAGTTTATTCTCTTACTATTTGAAGGCTTTAAGTCCAAGTGCAAAGCATCAGGCTCTAGGGGCTGGCATTTCTTCACTCAGACAGCTAGCTGCTGGCTGCTGAGGCTGACAAGCCCAAGGTTGACAAATAAAAAGGCACAGTCCTGATGTTACCAAACCATATGACAGGCCATTAATTTAAGTCCATTGTAAGTCCCAAGGTCGGCAGAGCATGTCAGGCTGCTGAACAACAACACAGCTACATGCAGGGTCCAAGTATGCCATAGGCTAGAGACCATTCCCCAAGACTTCTGCATATATATAGGAAGCAGACCACATTCCCTAAGGCAGCTACTCAGCTGTTCCCAGTGGATTCCATCATGGAGTTGATTACCAGTGTTATCATGGGGAATAATACTACATCCAGCTGCCCAGCCATTCAAGCAGCCAACTTGACACACAAACTGAACTACCACACGTGTTACACTCTAACACTAAAAAATTATACAGTTTATGAAACTATAGATTTTACTTAAAAATATTAAAATATAACTAACAAAGATAACTTATTGCAAAGAACATCGCCTTGTAAAATCACCAGTCTAAAAAATTCCAAGAGGAAGATTCTTTCTTTCACATGTAACTTTTTAAAGGTCTCAAAATTACAATTTGGTAACATAGCAAAAGTATCATTATAAAATTGTATAAATCACATTATAGGATTTCTGAGCAGAAAAATTCAAGAAGATTGAAAACTTCTTTGAAAACATAGGCCCAGTATGATCGGTCAAGATGTTACCTTTGACAAACTAAGAGTTTGTTTTAATCCAAACCAACACTAGGAAATCTAGAAATTTTACCTAAAAAGTAAAATTGCTAAATTTCTAAGAAATTAGAAAATCTAGGAAAATTGTGATGAAATTCCTCCAGGGTTACAGTCATCTAGCATCTACCCCTCAGATGTTGACGCATTTCAGAGAAGACACCACCTTCACCACTTCTTCTTTTCTTCCTAACTAAAGTGGAGTTTGCCTTGTTTTTTTGTTATTGTGCTCTTGCTTTATTCACAGGAGACAAATACTCCTCAGTATTCATATCTCTATGATGGCACATAACAACAACAACAACACAATACAAAAATGGGAAAATAAAAGCCCCAAAATCTGTGTATGTGTGTGTGTGCGTGTGCGTGCGCACACGTGTATTAATACCCAGAATCTTTTTTTTTTTACTTTTTTTATGCCTTATCCTATTAGGTATTTGAATTTTGTATCCCTGCAATAATTTTTTTAGATTGGCTGAATAAACTTATCAAAAAACTTTATTGAACCTATTTTATACTTAGAATCTAATTTTTATTGTTTTAATGAAAACAAGGACTTTGTTTGGCTCATTATTCATCCCCCTGGTACTTGGCCTAACCCACAGCTGATAATAAAGAAAAATTTGAAAATGAATAAATTAGAATGGAAGGATGAATGAATGGCCAGTGAGTGCCTTACAGAATAATCAACTGATATATGTTTATTTAGATAAAATTTAATATTCAGTACACTGAGTCTGCTTCAAACCATCCTTAAAAATGACAGGTAATCACATTCTATCATACTATCATTAATCCCAGTACCTAAAACACTGACAAAATATCATATTAATATTCTAGCTTTATTACTTCATATTTATGGTAACATTTAACCAGTATTAATAACAACAGAGTATGAAAGAAGGCAAGGATAAAAGAAAATGATGTTTTAAAAAAGCAGTAAAGGGAAAGGTCAGCCTCAAATTGCAATATTAAAGGATTCTGTGGGCAAAATATTGAACAATGCAGGAGTCATCAAAAGAAGAGGGAAGGAATAATACACAGAGTCACTGTACCAAAAAGAATTTATCAATGTTCAGTTATTTAGGGAGGTAGACTATGATCAAGAACCCATGGTATTAAAGGAGGAAGTCCAAGCTGCACTGAAGGAATTGGTGAAAAACAAAGCTCTGGGAATCCCCTTTGAGATATTCAACAAATGGATGCTGGAGGTCCTTATTTGTTTATGACAAGAAATTTGGAAGACAGCTACCTGGTCAACTTATTGGAAAAGATCCATATTGGTGCCCTTCTAAAAAAAAAAAAAAGGTGATCCAACAGAATGTGGAAATTATTGAATAATATCATTAATCTTACACTCTAGTAAAATTTTGCTAAAGATAATGGAAAAACAGTTGCAGCAGTATATTGACAAGAGTACTCCCAGAAATTCAAGCTGGATTCAGAAGATGTGGAATGAGGGATATCATTGCTGATGTCAGATGGATCTTGGCTGAAAACAAAGAATACCAGAAAGATGTCTACCTGTGTTTTATTGACTAGTCAAAAGCATTTGACTATGTGGATCATAACAAATTGTGGATAACATTGTGAAGAATGAGAATTCCAGAACCCTTAATTGTGCTGATGAAGAACCTGTACGTAGACCAAGAGGCAGTTGTTCAGACAGAACAAGGGGATACTGTGTTGTTTAATATCAGGAAAGATGTGCATCAGGGTTGTATCCTTTCACCAAAATGAGATGAGTATCTTTCTGAACTATTTTTTAAATATGATGAATTTTTTTTCAAATAAACAAATTATTTATTGAGTATCTATCAGTTTTATATATTGCTAAAGCCTAGAAGTGGCATTTAGGCAGAATATACTGGGAATAAAATATGCAAAGTATTAATTTAAATATTAAGGGAAACCCACCAGCCACTCCTTGGAAGGAAATTGAGATATACAATATTCAAATAAAACTAACAGGATTCTATAATTAATTAAGTACTCTATTATTTAACCACTACCTTACTAATTACATGTGTATTTGTTTAAGACTAGGGAAAATATAGGATAAAACAAATTTAAAAATATCATAAAATATATTCTGATGATCATGTTACTTTTCTTTATTTTATATATTCTGAAGGAAAAATATAAAATGCAGGTCAAGTACTTTTGCATTGATTACCATATGTTTCCACATAACATTCCCTTGTAAGTAATGTACATGTGCACATAACACACATAGCATGCATAGGAAACTAATGTGTAAAGGGGTTGCACAGTTTACAATAAAACATATTCTGCATGTATATGTGTGAAAATATGGTAATCAGAAAATGTCCCAAAAGTAGAAAGAGGAGATAAGAGATTATTTTTCAGCTTTGAATAAATGCTCTGGCAAGGAGCAGAGCTGTATTGTTCCAGCAATATGCATTCCCTAGCTTTTTCCAGAATGAGGAGCTTCCCAGTTGTAATGGAACACATCTTTCATTTTCTGGTATTGCACCATAACATGAAGAGGAAAATCAGAGCTAGGACTTTTCTACAACTTAGGCTAAAAGCACCTTGCAAGTTCCCACAGCAGTCCTCATTTCCATAAACTTGACAGCCAAAGATGTCTATCAGCCACTTTTATCACCACTTTAAAGCAGAGTGTTTTAGTATTGTGCTGACTTGGGGCCTAATAAGTTTAATTGTGGTGTTTTTCACAAATAAGGTACCCACACAAATAACATGCATAGGAGACTAACGTGCATGGGAACTGGGTGGTTTGCAAAAAATAATGTATAACATGTTATTTGTGCAAAAAATACAGTAGCAATCATTAGAGAAGCTACAAGAAAATAGAAACTAATAAGCTTGATTTTTCTGTCATCAGTGAAGTCAGCTTTTTCTCCTCCGGCTGTATTCTTTATTATCTGTAAATCACGGAATATAATTTTGACCTGAAAACTTTACTAAAGCTCTCTCATGAAATCTCATGAAAGTTCATTTCCTACAACTTGTAAGGAAAAGCAAACATGCCAACAAACAAATGCTTTTTTTCATTTTTCCTTTTGTCTGTCTTTTTAAAATTATCATTTAATGGAACTGTAAAATGATACAACCACTGTGGAATAATATGGTGATTCTTTAAAAATTTGGAGTAAGAAATACCATTTGATCCAGCAATCCTGTCACTAGGTATGTATCCTATGTAAGCGAGAGCCAAGACATGAACGGATATGTGTGCACCCATGTTCATCACAGCACTGTTCACTATAGCAAAGATGGAAACAACCTAAGTACCCGTCAACAGAAGAATGGATAACCAAACTATGGTACACACAAAATGCAACACAAAAGAATAATGTAGAATCTGCATAACACCGCATAATGTGTATGAACTTAGTGGACATTATGCTGAATGAAATAAGTCAATCACAGAAGGACAGACATTGCATTAGTTCATTATTGTAAAAACTCAAGGAAAGGTTTATATATGGAAGGAAACTTTCTTTGTGGGTTACCAGGGATGGGACTGAAGGGGAGGGAACACTGCTAGATAGATAGAGACAAGTACTGATTTAGGTGAAGGGAAAGGCAATATACCAAAAGTGATTGACCGACAGAAAAACACTTAAGGAAAAGACACTGAGCGGTGCACAGGAGGTACAACAAAATGAACCTTATTACACATATAATACTGTGTTATCAGAGATAATAAACATTAATCTATGGGTAAATACAGACAGGCTGAGTGATAAGGTATGTCTAACCTGGGTTTGAACCACCAGCCTTCTGGTTAGCAGTCAAATGCCTTAGGCACTATTCCACCACAGCTCCTAAGGTATGTCTAGGCAAAGGAAATATACCCATGACCATGTATAAGGTTGGCAGGTGATATTTCACATATGCATTAGTATGTGCTGTAAGAATATCCATATATATATAATGTTGTTGTTGTTGTTATGTGCCGTCGAGTCAAACCCGACTCATAGCGACCCCTCCTTGGGTTTCCGAGGCAGTATCACTACGGAAGTAGGATTGCCCAACCTTCCTTCTGAGGAGTGGCTGGTGGGTTTGAACCGCCAGCCGTCTGGTTAGCAGGCAAGTGTCTTAGCCACTATGCTACCAGAGCTCCCATATAATAGAGCTCTAAAAAAACTCACTGCCATAGAGTTGGATTCAACTCATAGTGACCCCTCCTTGGGTTTCCAAGGCAGTATCACTACAAAAGTAGATTGCCAAATCTTCCTGCTGAGGAGAGGCTGGTGGGTTTGAACTGCCAGCCTTCCAGTTAGCAGTCAAATGCCTTAAGCACTATGGCACTAGAGCTCCCATAATAGAGCTAACAAGGGTCAAAGTTATGAAGCTTCTTAGCCACAGCAACCACCCTGAGGGAGCAAGTAGTTGGACCTGTGGCCTTAGGATCGTGGTCGCAGGGGACATCAAGTTCAATTGGCAAAACATGCTACACAACATACATTTGGGAGAAGGAAGGGGCCATCCGCTTCTCAAAGAAGTGGCCAGTGAAAACCTTATGAATAGCAGTGAAATACTGTCTGATATACTACTGTAAAACTTTATAAATAGCCCTGAAACATTGTCCACTGTAGTGCCTGAAGACAAGCCCCTCAGGTAGGAAGGCACTCAAAATATGACTGGGGAAGAGCTACCTCCTCAAAGTAGAGTTGACCTTTATGAGGTGGATGGAGTAAAGCTTCTGGGACCTCCATTTGCTGATGTGGTGTGACTCAAAATGGGAAGAAACAGCTGCAAACATCTATTAATAATCAGAACATGGAATGTAC
>NW_006921777.1:2420282-2424780 GCF_000298275.1 Orycteropus afer afer | reverse complement strand
AATGACTTATTCATTGCAAATATTTTTTTCAGCAACATAAATGGTGGCTATACACATGGAGATCACCAGATGGAATGCACAGGAATGAGATCAAATACATCTGTGGAAAAAGGCGATGGATAAGTTCTGTATCTTCAGCCAAAACAAGGCCAGGAGCTGACTGGAACAGACCATCAATTGCTCATATTTCGAGTTCAAGTTGATGTTGAAGACAACTAAAACAAGTCCAGATGAGCCAAAATATGACCTTGATTAAATCCCACCTGAATTTAGAGACCATCTAAAGAATAGATTTGACACATTGAACACTAATGACTGAAAAACAGACAAACTGTGGGATGACATCAAGAACATTATACATGAAGAAAGCAAAAGATCATTAAAAAGACAGGAAAGGAAAAAAAAGACCAAAATGGGTTTCAGAAGAGACTCTGAAACTTGCTCTTGAATGGAGAGTAGCTAAAGCAAATGGAAGAAATGACAAGATACAGCAGCTGAACAGAAGATTTCAACAGGTAGCTCAAGCAGACAAAGCCAATTACTATAATGAAATATGCAAAGACCTGGAGTTAGAGAACTGAAAAGGAAGAACACACTCAGAATTTCTCAAGCTGAAAGAACTGAAGAAAAAATTCAAGCCTCAAGTTTCAATACTGCAAGATTTTATGGACAAAATATTCAGTGATGCAGGATACATCAAAAGAAGATGGAAGGAATACACAGAGTTACTGCAGCAAAAAGAACTGGTCAAAGTTCATCCATTTCAGGAGGTTGCATATCATCATGAACTATGGTATTAAAGGAAGAAGTCAAAGCTGCACTGAAGGAATTGGTGAAAAACATGGCTCTAGGAATTGACAGAATACCCATTGAGATGTTTCAATAAACAGATGCCATGCTGGAAGCACTTACTCAGCTATGCCAAGAAATTTGGAAAACAGTTACCTGGTCAACTGATTGGAAGAGATCTATATTTGTACCCATTCCAAAGAGAGGTGATCCCACAGAATGTGGAAATTATCAAACAATATCATTAATATCAACTGCAAGTAAAATGTTGCTGAAGATAATTAAAAAATGGTTGCAGCAGTATACTGACAGGGAATTTCTAGAAATGCAAGCTAGATTCAGAAGAGAACGTAGAATGAGTGACATCCTTGCTAATGTCAGATGGATTTTGGCTGAAAATAGAGATTACCAGAAAGATGTTTACTTGTGTTTTATTCACTATGCAAAAGCATTCAACTGTGTGGATGATAACAAATTATGAATAACATTGAGAAGAATAGGAATTCCAGAACACTTAATTGTGCTCATGAGGAACTTGTACATAGCCCAGGAGTCTGTCATTCAAACAGAACAAGGGGATACTGCATGGTTTAAAATCAGGAAGGGAGTGCATCAGGGCTGTCTCCTTTCATCATACTTATTCATTCTATACGCTGAGCAAATAATCCCAGAAGATGGACTATATGAAGAAGAATGCAGCATCAGGATTGGAGGAAGACTCATTAACAACCTGTGATAATGCAGACAACACAACCTTGCTTGCTGAAAGTGAAGATGACTTGAAGAACTTACTGATAACAGTTAAAGACTACAATCTGCAGTATGGATTATACCTCAGCATAAAGAAAACGAAAGTCCTCACAACTGGACCAGTAAACAGAATGATGATAAATGGAGAAATGATTGAAGCTGTCGAAGATTTCATATTACTTGGTTCCACAATCAACACCAATGGAAGCAGCAGTCAAGAAATCAGATGCATATTGCACTGGGCAGATCTGCTGCAAAAGACCTCTTTCAAGCGCTGAAGAGCAAAGATGTCTCTTTGAAGACTAAGGTGCACCTAACCCAAGCCATGGTATTTTCAATAGCCTCATATGCATGTGAAAGCTGGACAATGAATAAGAATGAAGAAGAGTTGATTTGAGTTATGGCAAAGAGTACTGAAAGTATCCTAGACTGCCAGAAGAACCAACAAATCTGTCCTGGAGGAAGTGCAGCCAAAATGCTTCTTGGAAGTGAGAATGGCCAGACTTCATCTCACCTACTTTGATCATATTGTCAGAAGGGACCATTCCCTGAAAATGGTAATTGCTTGGTAAAGTGGAGGGTCAGTGAAAAAGGGGAAGACCCTTAAGGAGGTGACTTGACACAGTGCTTGTGATAATGGGCTCAAGTATAGCAAGTATTGTGAGGTTGGAGCAGAACTGGGCATTGTTTCCATTCTGTTGTACATAGGGTTCTTATGAGTCAGAGTTGACTCAGTGGCACCTAACAACAACTGCACAAAAACATTGTTCTAAATCCTACTTTGATGAGTAGCCACTGAGGTCTTAATAGCCTACAAGCTGCCATCTAGATGTAACAATGGATCTCTCCTTGTCCAGAGCAAAGAAGAATGAAGAAAACCAAAGACACATGGAAACAATTAGTCCAAGAGACTTGTGGACCATGCGATCTCAGCCTGTACGACCATGAGACCAGAATAAATAGATGGTGCCTGGCTACCACTGTCAACCACTTGGAAAGGGATCTGTGCAGGGGATCCTGGATAGCATAGGAGAACAATGTGGAACAAAACTCAATCATAAAAAAGACCTGGTTTACTGGTCTGATAGAGCCTGGTGAGACCTCCAAGATGGTGGCTCCTAATTACCTTTCAGGCCTTGAATTGAACTCACTCCCATGGCTTCCAGCCAAATAATAGATAGGCATATAGGGTGAACATTTACATCAAGTAGATACACTTCTTAGAACAGTCAATCATGTGAGAAAAGAAGGACAGTACTTGTACAAGGAGATACTGCAGGGATCAGCAATACATAGGAAAGAAGGACACAGGGAAGAGAACTACAAGTAGGAAGTGGGAAGAAGAAAGCACTTACATTGTGTGGAATTACATTAAATGTCATGAAAAAAATGTGTATTAACTGTTGTGTGGAAAATGAACTTGCTCTGTAAACTTTCACCGAAATCACAATAAATTTAAAAAAAAAAAAACAACTATGAAAACTGTTACATTTTTGTTGTTTATTGTCTAGATCTTAAGAGTAATATTTCACTAATTTGATATTTTGTCATTATGGCATAATATATACCCATGAATCAAATTACCTTTATTTCTAAAATATCATGGTTTATATGTAAAAAAAAAATTACTTGAAATCATAAAACTTATACAATTTTAATTTAGTAATTCTATGTATTTTACTAGATACTTAGGTTAAATATACAAAATAGTTAGTTTTATTAATTTGTACTTACAAAATAAATTGACATTGATTTGTTCTAGTAACATTCTTTTTTTTCTTCCCTTCTACAGGCTGAAGAAAAGGCTCATTCAGAGGTAAAAAGTTTTGTAGTGTTTTTCTTCCTAGTAGTTAAATTTCTTTAAAAAAATTATTTATTTATTTTTTTATTGATGTTGAAAATACACTCAGCAAAACGTACAGCAGTTCAACTATTTCTGTATGTACTACCGTGTAGCATTTTTGTATTTAACTGTTTTCATTTACATTTATGGTAAAATTAGTATTATCACCACTAGGGGGCTCTATGACACAATAGCATAACTGCAGGACAACTAATGGAAGTGACCCAGCAAGTTGAAAAGTGGTTTTGGTGGCAAAGTGCCTAAGGCATTTAACTGCTAACCAGAACGCTGGCGGTTCAAACCCACCAGCCACTGCTTGGAAGGAAGGTTGGGCAATCTACTTCTGTAGTGATACTGCCTCGACAACCCAAGGAGGGATCACTATGAGTCAGATCCGACTCCACAGCAGTGAGTTTGGTTTTTTGATATTTCCTCCTAAAAGAAAATGAAAGAATAACTTACCTCTCACGTTTTTGATTGGAGGCTTAACTCCAACCAAAACCAAATCCACTACCATCAGATTCTGACTCACAGCAATCCTATGAGACAGGGTACAACTGCCCCAGGGGGTCCTGAGGCTGTAAATCTTTACAGAAGCTGACGACCACATCTTTCTCCTGCGAAGTGGCTGCTTGGGCTAGAACCACTGACCTTTCGGTTGGCAGCTGATTGCTTTAACCACTGCACCCCCTTAACTCAGCACCTAATAAAATGTCTTTAATAATAGGCACTCATTGAATCTTTGATGAATGAATGTTTGTGAGACGATTTTTGTAGGATGAATGGAATTGTTGAATTTTAAATTCTAGGCACCTATAACATAAGACACTAACATCCCAGCTCATCTATTCTGTGCCAAGACCTCATTGCTTCTAATGAGTTATTTTAGAAATCTAGTGTGGTATCTTATTCTAATCCCACGTTTCACAAAAACACACTCTGTTGCAAACATGTACAAATCAAATTACAGCATGTAGAGAGTATTCTATTTCTCTCCCTGTGTGGAGAGATGCCACAGCCAAGGAGAGAAAGAGGATTTTAATTAGGACTTTATTCAAGATGAGATAATGATTATGTGATTGGCTTACACTGTGGAACCAGACCACAGAGAAAATA
>NW_006921777.1:2403272-2420075 GCF_000298275.1 Orycteropus afer afer | reverse complement strand
GTATAGAAATACCATATGTACTTACTTTATTATAGTTATCCAAGTCCTCTTCTATCATCCATGCCCCATAATGGGTCATGATTTTTAGAGACTAATTTACAATACTTAGAAGTTTCCTAGCGTACATTTTAAGGGGGATGGGATCATAAAATGGAAACTATTAAATAGGAAAAGTCTATTTGAAATTTGTATTCCTTTAAGATTAAAATAGAAATTTAGCTTTCTGACACTACTTATGGCCATCATAATATTAATCCAAACACTATCTTGAACTGGAATGTATCACTTTTTAAAATTCAGGAGTTAACTGGAATAACATTTGCTGAAATTTCGTAAATGTCTCCTATTTCTACTTTCAGCTTAGAGGTCTCTTCATTTTATGGTCTCTTAATATTGACTGTCATTTTTTTCCCACAAAATCTAATGTAGATTATCCCTAAGTTGTTTTTTGAAATTCATTTAGCAAATTTCAGTGTGCAGAGGAAAACATTAATTAACTATGTCAAAAATGTTTTCAAACTAAACAATTCCAGAATTCCAAGCACAAAAACAGAGGATTGAAGAAATAAGCATCAGAGTAGAGCATTAAACTCAAACCCGACCCATTGTATCAAGCCGATTCCAATTTACAGTGACCCCATAACACAGGGTAGAACTTCCCCACTGGGTTTCCATCTCTGTGGAAGCCGACTGCCATATCTTTCTATGTGGAACAGCTGGTGAATTCAAACCACCAACTATTCAGTTAGCAGCCAAATGCTTAACTACCGCATCACCAGGGTTCCTCAAGTAAAGCATTAGGCATCCTGTAACTAAAATCCCTTGAGATCAGAAATATAAAACCCTAAAGTTCATGCTCAAATAGCTGTAAATCTTACACCATTACTACCCCCCAGCCATTCCTCAGAAGGAAGGTTGGGCAATGTACTTCCGTAGTGATAATGCCTTGGAAACCCAAGGAGGGGTCGCTATGAGTTGGGTCTGACTCAACGACACATAACCACAACAACGACAACCACTATTTAGATTTCACAGTAAAGTGACATGCAAATTAAAGAACTTAAATTAATTTTTTTTTAATGATGTGATAGCTCCTCATCATTTTTTCTTTAGTTTTACTGGAGTTTGAGCTTAACTAAACAGGAAAGCATTTCAGAACATTTGACTTGTTTGCCATGTTTAAAACGAGGGGCCACTGAGTAGGTTGTGACTCATGGTGATTCCATGTGTATCAGCGTAGAACTATGCTTCTTAGGATTTTCAGGGGTAGAGCACTCAGTGTTTCTTCTGAGGAAATTCCAGGTGGATTTGAACCACCAACCTCTCAGTCAGCAGCTGAGCACATTAACCCTTCACCCCATCCAGAGACTCCACGTTGATCACGTTAGCTGTGAAGTATTTCTGATTTTTTTTTAATTTTAAAACTATGGCTAATTCATAATTTACACAGCATTTCTACTCTGAATTAAACTCTCTGAATAATGACATTAAAGATCTGAGAAGGCTTTTCTGGATGCAGTTATTAAAACTTGAGCCAGTGAAATTATTTTCAAATAAGGTCTCATTAAATGTTGAATTAGACCCAACTTTCAGTGACTGTAGGATATTTTGCAGCTTCTGAGAAGTTACCAGACGAGAGAAAATTAAAATGTACACAGAAAATGAAAAAGATATATATGTATATATATACTCTTAGTATGTTTTAGCAAAAAGATACTGTATAATATATGTATTTTATATATGTACATATAGGTATATTTATGTATAATGCATACATGTATGTATAACACATATACATATATATTTAATTTTTTAGAAGAACACTTTTTCTACCCGAGTTTTATTACCACACACTTGTAGAGAGAGAAGAATAAATAATACAAACTGTCTGTTAAGTCAGACAGGGATGGTAAATAGAAAAAGTCAACATCCTTTAATTTGCAAGTCTACCAGCCACTCCTCGGAAAGAAGGTTGGGCAATCCTACTTCCGTAGTGATACTGCCTCGGAAACCCAAGGAGGGGTCGCTATGAGTCGGGGCCGACTCGACGGCACATAACAACAACAACAAGTCTCAGCTTAGAACAGGGTCACTTTCCTTCTTCTTGTAAGTGATATTGTTACTGTATAGCTAGTATTCACATTTCAATTTTAGGAATTGGGGCTGACACAGGGAAGAAATGAGCTAGACAGAGTATTTGCTTTCTTGGATTGAATTCTTAGTTTTAAGAAAAATAAATATGAACATAGTTAATTGATTTTTTCTGTTGTTACTGTTTTTTAATTATATTCAGCAAATCCATAAGCTGCGGAGAGAGCTAGTTGCATCTCAAGAAAAAGTTGCTACACTTACATCTCAACTTTCTGCAAATGTAAGTCTTTTTTTTTTTTTTTTTTAATAGAGCAGATTTTTACATGATAAAATTGGGTAATTTTAGTAACAGATTTACAAGCTCTCAAAACAGACTTAAGTCACTGAATAGTGGTGTTCATATAAATTTAAATTTTTCTTTATACTTAATCTGATGAGGAATCACACTACAATTAAAATGTCTTCTTGTTTCTTGTAACATTGGAAACAGTATTAACAACCATCATGGCTGTGGCTGCTTTTCTTCTCTTTTTATCACTCTGCGTACTAAGTATTTCTCCAGCCACAATACAATAGGGGATTATGGTGTTTGACTTTGAAAGATAAAATATTTATATCCCTTGCATCCTCCAACTCAATTTAATGTGCAGTTAGTTAAGCATTCGATTAATTCAAAGTAACTAATTTTAAATTTGAATAGCTTAGCTATTCTCTCAAAACACATTTGCAGACTACTCATAGCAATTTAAAGGACATACTTTTACTGACTCCAAAAAGCACAAGATGGCAAAAAATGATGATAACTGAGACCATCAAATACATTAACATTTATTAAACATCTTTCCATGTGTCAAGTACTCGAAGTAGATGTAGAGTAACAAAGAAGAACATATGGCATTGTACATAGTCCTAAGGAACAATAATGTTAGAATCAACAGTGAGGGGCAGAGAAGATCCCGCTATTTTGCCATATCTCTTGCTGCCCTCATTACTTATTAATTGACTCACTTCCATAGGGAAGTTTAGGACTTGTTCCTGGCCTTACCATTCCTACCTCTCCACAATTCCATTGAGTTTTCCTGTCTCTTAAACAGATCATGACTTACTGTCATCCAGTGAGTGAGCAGGTGTAGGCCCACTCTGCATGATTTGAATAAGAAATATTTCAAAATGTAAAAGCTTGTGTTTTCTTTTGGCTTTTTATTGATGAATTTAAATTTCACGGGATATAGGTAAGTGACTTCACTTGCAGGGTGTTCATTTAAATACTGGATTTGAATTGATTTTACCTTTCTATCTCTGGGAAAACCAATTAATTTTGGACTGACTGTATTTTTTATAGATGTGGTTAGGGGATACTGTAAAATAATAGCAGGTTTTGGAGAACTGCTTAGATAATACTGGAAGATAACAGTATAATTTAAGCTATATTTTGGTTCTAAGAAAAACTCTTCCATAGATAGTTCAGAGACAACTATAAATTTTATAATATAGACTAGAAGTGTAGTAGTATAAAACACTATTTTCTAAGATCCTCAATTTATACTCAGAGAGAATGTTGTTGTTGTTGTTGTTTGCTGTCTAGTCGGACCCAACTCATAGCGACCCCTCCTTGGGTTTCCGAGGCAGTATCACTATGGAAGTAGATTGCCCCATCTTCCTTCTGAGGAGTGGCTGGTGGATAGAACAATGTAAATGCCAAAAGCACACAGGGTTGTGCTTATCTGTAATGAAAGAGGCTTAATGACAGAGGCAATGTATTGTCAAGCCTGTTTCCATCTGAGACTCCAATTCCCAATCATGGTTATTGATTTCTGGTGTATCTTTTCAACATTTTCCCTACCATATGCCCATGTGTATATGTATACAATACACACTTGCAGAGAGTTGTCCGTACATATATACAGACACAGAGAGAAGAGACCAGATTCTAACACAGAAAAAAAGTCCTGGGAGTCAGCTTTGCATCATTGGTTGAAAGGGGAACAAACTCTTTATTTAACAACAACAAAAAATTCAAACCCAGCCATTTGCCACTTACTATTACTGCTGCTCACATCACGCAGGTCATGCTCTTTTCACTGATGTGCTTCTCACAATTAGGCAGCCTTCGTTCTCACTAGGTGTTGATATGACTACCAAAGGACTGAAAATTGGTTCTGAGGTGGTGAAAACATCATACTTTTTTATTTATAAAGCACAAATTTACATGTAGTTCAAACAGATATGCAGTATATCTATGGTATTAAAATGTCATTGAGGAAGGGAACAATTAGGAAAATATTGTCTAAAAAGTCTCTGCAGGGGACAATAATGAAAAAAAAAAATGTAAGACAAGATTGGAGGAAGCAGTTTCAAGTGCATTACACCTACTCCTCACTTATTGACATGGTTAGGTTCCAAAGGCCAGGTTGTTATGCAGTAATCAATGTTATATGAAAATGGAGCATGGCCACATCAGATCACAAAATGGAGGATCATTATCAGTACATAACTGCCAAATTGCATCATTACATAACTGTAAAACAACTGAGAATCACGGCCCAGTCAAGTTGACACATAACCTTTACCATCACAGCCAGCATTACTGTCGCCTTGCAAGTCAGCATTCATTGCTGCCAGATGTATGTTTCTGAAGTGCAAAAGTCAGAGTTGTTACTGTTGTAAATGTGACATATCGGATAATGAGATAGTTGACCAAATGTCCCCAGTTTCTCCTGGCTGAATCTATCTTATCATTAGTAGTACTTTTGCACAAAGATGAGAGTATAATATTTTACAGATCTTTTTTTCTTTTACTTTGGAATGTATTTTAGAAATCTCAAATACCGGAGATCCGTAAAAAATGCCTGTACATTCCTAGTAGCTCCTTTTTTTTTTTTTTCCTAATCATTTGAGGACAAAATTTTCTCTCATGAATTGATAGATTTCTTTTTTTATATATCATTTTTTATTGTGGTAAAATGTATATAAAATAAAATTACTACTGTAACCATTTTCAAGTGTAAAATTCAATGGAATTAATTATTCACAATGTTATGCAACCACCATCATCTGTTTCCAAAACTTTTTCATCACCCACAGCAGAAACCTGTTAAGTAGTAACTCCCCACTTCCCTCCTTCCAGACATTGATAACTTTTTTTTAAGAGCTTGTTTTACATTCAACACCACATGTACATTTAGTTTCACTCCCTATTTACCATGTCCAACCCAAACCCAGTCTCCTCCCCTCCCTACCCCGTAACCCTCTCCCTATGCCCCTCATACTTATGCACTCATGTTTGTCCTCCATTTCCTTAATCTGAATGTTGGTCCTCTGGTACCCCATGATCTACTGTTCTAAGGGATGTATCACCATAGAGTGTGGGTGTGTCATCCTGGGTTGAGTGGTCTGCATGTACATCTTGTTAACTATTGGGCTGAGAGCCTGCCCCTGGGAGTGAGTTTTATTCCAGGCACAGAATGTATTCCAGGGCCATAGTATTAGGGGTCTCATCAGATTTCATCTGACCAGTAATTCTGGTCATTATTGAGTTTTTGGATTTTGTTCCGTATTTTTCCTCCCACTCTATCCAGGATCTCCAGATTTGTTCTTTTCCTGAGTGGTTGGCATTGGTAGCCGGGCACCATCTAGTTCTTCTGGTCTTGAGGACATTGTGTCCTAGGGCTGATTGCTTCCAAGTGCCATTGTGTTTCTGCACTCTTCTTTGCTTCCATTGCTAGGAGACTGTTAGCTGCATCTTAGATGGCTGCTTGAAAGCTTTTAAGACCCCAGTCACTACTCACCAATGTAGGATGCAGAGCAAGGCTTTTCTCTGTCACTCTGGCTTGGCTATTCTATATATTTTATTTAAGTGGAATAATAAAATATGTGTCCTTTTGTGTCTACTTATTTCACTTAGTATAGTGTTTTCAAGGTTCATCCATGATGTAGCTTATATCAGAACTGCACTTCATTTTATGGCTGAAAACTTGATTGCCTTGTATGTATATATGACATTTAGTTTATCCTTTCATCTGTTGCTTGGAAGGAAGGTTAGGCAATCTGCTTCCATAGAGATACCACCTCAGAAACCTAAGGAGGGGTTGCTATGAGTCGGCTCCAACTCAACAGCAGTGGGCTTAGTTTGGTTTGGTTTTTTATCTGTTGAGGGACAGTTGGTTGATTTCCAGGCTTTGCCTATTATGAATAATGCTGCTGTGAACATTGACATACAAGTATCTGTTTGAGTCCCTGCTTTCAGTTCGTTTGGATAGAATCTAAGGGTGCAATTGCTGGGTCGTATTGTAATTCTATACTTAGCTGTTTAAGGAACTATCAGACTGTTTTTCATGGCGTTTGCACCATATTACATTCTCACCCAACAGTATACAATAGTTCCACATCTTTGCCAATAATTTTTTTTTCTATTTCTTTTTTTTTTTTAATTATAACTGTCTAGTAGGTATGAAGTGGTTTTGATTTGCATTTCATTAGTGCTAATTAAGGCAAATTATTGTGGTTTTGATTTGCATTTCTTTAATGACTGTTGTTGTTGTTGTTATTTGCCGTTGAGTCAGTCCCGACTCATAGCGACCCCTCCTTGGGGTTCTGAGGCAGTATCACTACGGAAGTAGGATTGCCCAACCTTCCTTCTGATCTTTAATGACTAATGGTGTTCAATTCATGTATTCAATTTCATGTGCTTATCAGCTATTTGCATATGATCTTTTGTAAAATATTTACTCAAGTCTGTTGCCTTTTTTTTTTTTTTTTATGAGATAGCATGTCTTGTTGTCAAGTTATAGTTTTTTCTATTTTCTGGAAATTAAATCCTTATCAGATGTTTGATTCCTGAATACTTTCTGCCATTCTGTAGGTTGTCCTTTTATTTTCTTCGTAATGTCCTTTTATGCACACAAGTTTTAATTTTGATGAAGTCTAATTTATTTTTTTTCTTTGGTTGATCATGCTTTTGGTGTCATACCTAAAAATATATTGCCAAGTACAAGGTTATGAAGATTTATCCTTATGTTTTCTTCCAAGAGTTTTCTAATTACAAGCTCTTATACTTAGGTGGTTGGTCCATTTTGAGTTAACGTTTGCATACTCTATAAGGTTGTTGTTGTTGTTATGTGCCATCAAGTCAGACCCGAGTCATAGCGACCCCTCCTTGGGTTGCCAAGGTAGTATCATTATGGAAGTAGATTGCCCGACCTTCCTTCTGAGGAGTGGCTGGTGGGTTTGGACCGCCAGCCTTCTGGTTAGCAGTCAAGTGCCTTAGGCACTATGCTACCAGAGCTCCTAGTCTATACAGTAGGAGTCCAAATTCATTATATTGCATGTGAAATCCAGTTGTCCCAGCACCATTTGGTCAAGGCACTATTCTTTTTCTATTGAATGACTTGGCACCCTTGTCAAAAATCAACTGGCCATAAATGTATGGATTTATTTTCAGATTCTCAGTTGTATTCCATGGGTCTATATGTCTGTCCTTATGCCAGTACCACAACATACAAGTTTTATTTCTTAATAGCCTGAAAAACTGGAAACAACCAAAATGTCCCTTAATAGGTGTATAAATACACAAAACTTCATGCAGTGATACCATGGAATACTACTCAGCAAAAGAAAGAAACAAATTATTGATACACACAACTACTTGGATGGATCTCAACAACATTAAGCTGAGTGAAAAAAGCCAAATTCAAAAGGCCATATGTTATATAATTCTATTTTTATAACATTTTTATAATGACAAAAATATAGAAAGAGAATAGTTTAGTGCTGGCCAGAGGTTAGATGTGGTGGGTAGTGAGTGGTGGTGACAATAAAAGGGCAGCAAGAAGAAGGTTTTGAGTTTTGATTGAGGTGGTAGTTGCATGAATCTATATACATAAGAATTTACATACATGTACCAATGTTAATATTTGATTTTTACATACTGTAATATATAAGATATAACCATTGGTTACAAGGGACATCTCTATACTATCTTTGCCACTTGTTGTCAGTCTATAATTATTTTTAAATAAAATTTATTTTAAAATTTTTAAATAAAATTTATTTAAAAATCACCAAAAAGACCTACCACTTTTTTTTTTTTTTTTTGGGGGGGGGGCTAAAGAAGTCTAAGTGTTAATTATCTGAGAGTTTTAACTTTATTCCACTATATAGTGCTTCTTTAGGAGCTCTGGTAGCATAGTGCCTAGGGCACTTGACTGCTAACCAGAAGGCTGGCAGTTCAAACCCACCAGCCACTCCTTGGAAGGAAGAAGGGGCAATCTACTTCCGTAGTGATACTGCCTCGGAAACCCAAGGAGGGGTCACTATGAGTTGGGTCTGATTTGACGGCAAATAACAACAGTGCTTCTTTACTTGATGATGACGTGAGTTGCTAAAGCTTTTGCTATCAGATAAATTTATTGGCAGAAAATATCAATGGTACAATAAAAATCTTCAGGTCATGAGAATACATATTTCTATTCTGTTAAGGTAATTCATTAAAATTCACCTTAAGACTAAATATTGCCATAGCTGAGGTCTAATACAAAAGGATGCATAGAAAATGATGTGAATGGCAATCTTATTTTAAATATTTTTATGAGTGTCATTATAACTACCTAAAGGAAAAAAAATAAAACACTGCCATAAAGTCAATTCCAACTCATAGCAACCCCAATTGGGTTTCCAAGGCTGAAAATCTTTATAGAAGCACATTGTTTCATCTTCCTCCCATGGTGAAGCTGGTGAGCTTGAACTGCAGATCTTCTGGATAGTGGCCAAATGCCTTACATGACCAGAGCTGCTTAGTATATACCTACACATTGTGTAATCTTGTATATTTGTGTCCAATTGTGTTTTTAAGGAAATAATCTCCTTCAAATATTTGGGAATTTCAGTTATTCATAAATCAGCTATAACTATAGATAATCTTGAACTGGTCCACTTTATCATTCAGTTTATTACTTGGTTTCATGAACCATCCAAGCCAAACTCACTGCCATAGAGTTTATTCCAACTCATAGTGACCCCCACTGGCTTTCCAAGGCTGTATGTAAATCTTTACAGAAGCAGACTACCCTATCTTTCTTCCATGGAGAAGCTGATGGGTTTGAACCACTGACCTTTTGGTTAACAGCCAAATGCTTTAACCACTCCACCACTCAAGCTCCTTAAGAAGCACTTGGAGAGAGGTTCCGGTATGATGGTGGAATAGGCAGACAAACTACACAGACTCTGTTTAACAAAGAAAGAGGAAGCAATTAATACAGATACAGAAGATAATCCTGGAATCCTGAGATTTGAAAGAAAGGATACAGAAGTAGACTAAACTCCAACGTGTAGAAGAACCTGCAGGAAAACAAGAAAAAAGGAGATATACGGAACTGCAGTCTGTCAGAGATCCTGATGGCATGCACAGCTTGGATATTTGCAAGTGGTGTAAGGACCTAAGAGTTAACCTAAAAATCGGCCCTGCTAGCCAGGGGCTGCATGGAGGACTGTACTGGTGGTCAATGAAATAAAAGGGGAAGTAGCGAAGAAGGAGAAAGGCTGAGCTGTGGACTTTTGCCTGTCGGAAGAGAGCAGCCGTTTTGAATGTTTACAAGCAGTTAGACCATTTTGGATATTTAAAGCAACAGCATTCTCTCAGATTCCAGAGATCTAAGAATAGGCTCCACTTGCCTATTCTTAGCAGCATGGGAAAAGAAAAAGTTACTTGCAAAAGACAGCCAATAAGAATAAGCTCTGATTTCTCATTAGACACCATGCAATCAAGAAGGAAATGGGACAGTATATATAAAACCCTGAAAGAGAAAATTTCCAACCAAGAATTATATACCCAGCAAAATTGTCCCTCAGATATGATGGTGAAATTAGGAGATTTCCAGAGAAGCAGAAATTAAGGGAATTTGTTAAAACCAGACCAACCTTACAAGAGATACTAAAGGGAGTCCTTTGAACAGAGAACCAATATTAGCAAACAACAACTGACCATTAATACACAAGATGACATAATCCAGAAACCAACACAGCCGTGGATGTATCCAATGTAAAATAAGCTTACAAGATTGCAAACAGGGAACTAGAGACATGAATTGGCAAATGAGGACACTACAAATCAAAAAGAGGGGAAAAATAGTGTAGCTACAGAACTTCTAAATGGTGAGGAAGTCAAAAGAGTTGCAAGATAGGATGGACTGTTCTAAACTCAGTGAGAAAATTACAAACCACAGGGTAACCTCAAAAAAAAAAAGATAAACCTTCATATCACAAGAAAAAAAGAGGACAAGTACAAATATTTAGCAAATACTAAAAGAATAGCAACAAAGGAAATGATAACACAATTCATAAATATAATGAACTTAGCACAGAGAATTATATGGAGCAAAGCAACAAGGAACACAATGAAAAAAACATGTAACAAAATGACAGCAACCAATTCGTACTTGTGGATAATTACACTGAATGTCAGTGGATTAAATGTATTACTCACAAGACAGAGAATTGCAGATTGGATAAGAAAACATAACCCATCAATATGCTGTCTACAAGAGACACACCTTAGAGACAAAGACGAAAATTGACTAAAAATCAAAGGCAGGAAAAAGATATATCAAGCAAATGACAACCAAAAAAGAGCAAAAGTGGCAATATTAATTTCTGATAAAATTGACTTTAAGACAAAAGCCACCAAATGAGACAAATACTATGTATTTTGTATACATCAAATTTTCTTTGAAAGTACAGTTCCTATTGGGAGATAGAAGTAAGCTTTTTATTTGTAGTGTGTTCAGTCTACAAATAGACTCTAACAGACTCTCTACCACTTGTTTAAATGTGAGTGGGACCAATACAAAGGTGATTGTTATACAGAAATAGAATATCCATAATTTATAAAGACTGATTACAATGTGTCTGGTTTTATGGACAGTAGTTAACTGTTATTTAATAATAATTTACAGCTATCCACCTATTCATTTTGATTCATTATATGAATAATTCTATCAAGACTTTAGTGAATTTCTTTAATTTGGGGATATTTCTTGTGGCATAGTGCCTAAGGCATTTGACTGCTAACCAGAAGACTGGTGCTTCAGACCCACCAGGCACTCCTTGGAAGGAAGATTGGGCAATCTACTTCAGTATACATACCCCCTCGGAAACCCAAGGAGGGGTTGCTATGAGTCGGAACCAACTCAATGGCAGTGACTTTTGTTTTTTTTTGTTTTTTTCTCGTAGTAACTATATGATAGGTTTCATTTTGGTATGATTATATTTATATAGAGTCTATACAATAATCTTGGTTTAATTTTTAGATTCGAAATGTAATTGCCTCTCTGCTAGAATGCTTTCTTTGTTAAATGGGACAGTTTTCAATGACAAAGATAGCCAGTCAACTCACTTTTTTTGACTGGCAGAATATAGCCTCTACTCGGTAGACTATGCACTAAGCCTTTCCTCCTTGTTGGGAAATTGCTCTGATCACAGTTACATAAAGGCAGGGGAATATATTTGTAAAGATATTCTAGAATGTCTTTAGAGAGGAAAGAAGCTAGGTTGGCAGGCACTATTACCTGGCCTTCTTTATATCAGTAAATCCCGCCACCAAAAAGAAAGAAAACAAGAGCCCCACGAAGAAAGGCAACAACAGATACATCGCTACATCATACAATCAGCCAGGTACCCTCTGAATTCTTGCCCACACTGGCATTCAGCCAAGTCAAGTGGGATGCATGTTTTAAATGTCTCTTCTTTACAAATCTCAGCCCTTAGATAATTTGGAAACAGTCACTAAGGGTAGTTATTACAAACATTGTTCAGACATCACTGAATGATTGTATAATAAAACAAAAAGGTTTTGTTTTAGTTTTAGTTAGGTGTTTTTTTTTTTTTTCCTTTCTGCAGTAAAATCATTAACTTTGTTACTAATGATCACCATGATGTTTTATTTGGGTCAATGTGCTACTTTTTTGTTTTCTTTAATATTTTTATATAATCTGGCCATTACTCTTGTTTTTCTGCATCTCCTCTAAGAGAAAGCTATTTTGTATAATAATGATGATGAACATGAAAGAATAGTTTTACATAATATAAAGGAAATGTGAAACTTATTTATGATAGAGTTTCAGAATCGTTTTGAGCACATCTAACTCAAAGGAGCTGTGACTTTCAAATGTAAATTTTTTATATTTTTGTGCATACGTAGATGCATTTATGGATCTACATGTATATTTTTACATAGATGTAAAATATTTTGTGCAGTATTTTTTATTTGGTAGATTGTCTCATTCCACTCTGTGTAAACAGCTATAGTGCAGGAATTATTCATAATGATATTTCATGTTACTGTTTATCATTACAATAGTTCCCTTCACATGTCTATTCAGACTATGTTATGTGATTCTGAAACCAAAGAGTATTTATTCAAAATATCTTCCATTGACTAATAGTTCGTCTTTTCTATTTTGTTACCTATTATATTTCACCCAACCAAACTCGGGGACTGTTCATCATCATATGGATTCAATTTTATTCTGGCTTGAAAACTATGCAACTGCTTAAAGGAAAGTCAGAACCAAGTAAACAAATCATTAGCAATTTTCCTGAGAATACATAATTTTTAAGAAGTCCTCATTTTTGTGAAGTTTTTCAAACAAGACATACTGTCTTATATTTCAAACAGTTTCATTTTCTGTTTTCTCCCCATTAAAGTGACAAAGCTAGAAAATGCTTCCTCTTATTTGCCTTTTGTGCTCTTTGTCCTATGTATCCCACTTAGAAACTAACTTAACCTTTTGCTGCTTCCACAGTAACAAAGATGATCTGATGAAGAAAGCCACAGTGCCATACATTTAATGCAATATTTCACAATCACATTTTAGTATATTTTAATTGAGAACAATGCAACTCAAATTATAATGTTCTTTTATACACCATTATACATTATTGTGAATAATTAATAAAAAGTATTGCAAAGACTAAAAATTGACATTCAATAGTAAATAGTTTATATTTACTTGTAGATATCAAATTTAATCAATCTAGTAAATTGATTTATGCTCTGGTGGTGTAGTGACCAAGGCACTTGACTGCTAACCAGAAGGTTGGTGGTTCAAACCCACCAGCCTTTCCGCAGAAAGAAGACTGGGCAATCTCTTTCTGTAAAGATTTACCACCTCAGAAACCTAAAGGGGATCACTATGAGTCGGAATCGACTTGATGGCAGTGAATTTGTTTTTTTTGGTTTATTTTATACAGTATATTCCTTACATTATTGGTTCTTTGTTAGGTTTTTAAACTTCTGTTAAACTGATAAAATATGACTGACTATAAGGTAAAGTGAAGTAATTTTCTTTAGCTTTATACATTCAAAGACACACAGGTAGACAATTAAACCTTTAAACTTACCCTTTGGGAGATTTAAATTTTGCAAAATTGAGTAAAATCTTACATTTCACTTAGTAGATATTAGCAAAGGCTTTCTAGAATTTACCCTGTCTGCTAGAATTTTTTCTGTCTTAAGCAATTTTAGTTTAGTTCTTAATAACCCATTATATGTTCATGGTAGAAGTATTTCTAGAAGTACAAACCATAATAAACATAAACGGCCATTATGGAAAAATAAATTGTGATGAGTTCACATACAGGAATATATTTTATATAAAACTAACTCCTGCTGCACTTAACATAGATTAATCTCAAAAACGTGTTAAACAAACAAAAAAAAAAGTCACAAAAGAATCATGCCATTTGATTTAACTTGGATAAAATTCTTAAAATCAGACAAAATAATAAAGTGTTCAGGGATAGTGGTTATCTTTGGGGAGGAGAAGGAGACAGTGATGTGGAAGGGACAAGGGAGGGCTTCTGGGGTCTTGAATATCTTAGATCTTTACTTGCTTGTGGGTGCATGGATATTTACCTTGTGACAAAATCGGCAAGCTGTTCACTTTCATTTTGTTCACTTTTATACATAGGTATTTTGCCATGATTAAAAATGTTAAAATTTAAGAGAAAGAGGACACAGATTTACCCTAATTTATGAGGGTACTACATCTGATGTAATGGCATTTCTTGTCACTGAGGAAATTTTAAAATATAAAATACTATTCCTTTCTTTTTTTTCTCTTAGAGTGTTACTTACCTAGTTAAATCTGCTAATAAACCTTGGTGTATAATTTTCAAGATTGTATATGTGAGTGAGTGTGAGTGTGTGCATGTGTGTGTGAGAAGAAGAGAGTAGCAGAGGAGTTGTACTGACAGACTGAAGATTGGCAGAATTATTCCCTACAAACTTGCTCCTCCATATTGGAGTATCAGGTAAAGAAAGGCAGCTCTACATAAGTTCAGAGCTAAGAACAAAGACTGATCAAGGGTCAGTAAAAAAGATGACCTTCAGAGATGGATTGACACAGTGTTTGCAACCATATGCTCAAGCGTAGCTATCGTTGTGACGATTAACAGGACCAGGCAGCGTTTCATTCTATTGTGCATAGGATTGCTAGGGTCAGAACTGACTCAATGGCACCGAACAACAAGAGCAAAGACAGCTTTGTATTATAATGCTAGTGGAAAGAACTTGTAGATTCTAGATGTTATCTCTAATGGAATAAACTTGTAGTAGTTCAGTTTGTAGAACTCTTGTGATCCATTTGATAGTAGGTATCTTAGCCCTTCAGCTCTGCTAGAGCTCCTGTGGTCGTTAAGGTTATGTGTCATCTTGGCTGGGCCTGATTTTAAATGGCTGGGCAGCTGGTCATAGTCATTCCCCATGATGAAATTGGTAATCAGCTCCATGGTGTAAACTAGGAGCAGCTGAGTAGCTCCCTTAGGGATGTGGACTGCTTCCACTATGTAAGAAGAAACTTTGAGAAAGATCTCGAGCTTTTTGGCACATCTGGATTCTGCAATTCGCTGAGTCGTCATTCAGCAGCCAACCATGTTGTCTACTGATCTTAGCACTGTTTCTGGACTTGAACTTGTGGCCTGCCATGTTGCTGATAATCTTGGGACGGTGCCATTTTGTTTGTTGACCTCAGGTTTGTCAGCTGAGCAGTCAGCACACTTCCTGCAGCTCCAGTGGGCCAAGCAGAGCTGAAACCCAAGGTTGAGGGGCCTTCACTCGGCCCCTAGAGCTGGCACTTTGAATTCAGACTTCCAGCTTCCTAAATTGTAAGAGAACAAATCCCTGTTTGTTAAAACCACCAATCTGTGGCATTTTCTGTTAGAGCAGCACTAGATAACCAAAACAGCTACCAAGAGTTACACACACACACACACACACACACATTTAATTTTTTGTGTCCCTAGTCACTTCTCTCAAAAAAAAAAAAAAAAAAATCTTTTGCTGCTTAGGTAGTTCACTGCAGATGTAGGATATAAAATATTAGATCCTAATTTCTTTAAGGTACACAATAAAATTATATCCATTTGCTTGATATAGTTGTAGTTCTACCTAAGCTATACTGAGAGATGGAAGCATCTTACAGCATCTTAATATTTTGTGGTTCAAACTGTGTTACATAATGTCATGTCATAGAAACTGGTCTATGTTAGAGCTGTAACGAGATTGTAAAACACTTTGTAATCATAAGAGTTATGGTTATATATTGCAACATATATAATTTTCTGAAATTTAAAACAAAACCACAAAAGTTTAATGTTAAATGAAATATGACTGAATATTATTTCTACCTGGCCTACCTATACATTCTTAGTTGAAATGAATAAAATAGAAAAGCTCTTTTATTGAAGAGAATTTGGAAAGCAAAGGCAACTCTTTTCAATTCAATTCTTTGTAAGTAGAAAAAGAGGAAGGATAATGTTATAGCTGTCAGCAGATGTCTGACACTTGGAGGAGAGTATCATTACAGTAGAGGAGCCAACAATATCTTCAAAGGTCATCGGGGTAGTATAAAAATGAGGAACATTTATCCATTGACTATTTCAGTGACCTCCTCTTGAACATTAAGTCTAAAAAGTTGGCAACTCCAAACTTTATTCAGTATTTTTGGTGTCACATCCCTTCATGATGTGCAAATCAGAAGCTGTTATTATTTGCAAAATACCATCCCCTTTTATCAGCTGAACTCCAAATGTCAGGAGAATGAAACACTGGTTCTAAAAAGCTAAAGTTTAGGAACAATAAATGAAGATTTGTGTTACAACACAGTCACCACTGAGAGGTAATGATGATGGTCACAATATTTAAAGAGTTGGAACACCTGAAATTAGGCATTTTATAAAATGAAAGGTTTTCAGCAATCCACATAAAATTATGACATTTAAAATATGTTTCTTCTCTTTTGTCCACAGGCTCACCTTGTAGCTGCTTTTGAAAAGAGTTTAGGGAATATGACTGGCCGGTTGCAAAGTCTGACCATGACAGCAGAACAGAAGGTATGTTCAGGGATTGCTACTGGGACCTGAAAGAAGACAGCAGGTGGCACAAGACGCTTAAGCAATACCCATAAAGCATTCATTTTATACTATATCAGTACAATGAGAAGATACTTTTTTTCAGATTTTATTTTAGGAATTTAGGATTCAGATTGACCCACATTGAAAAATACACACACATACATGGTTCTTTCTCTGCAGTCGATTATTTTACTACTGATAGAGTAAACTATTAAATGAATAATGAAAAAAGAAAAAAAAAAAAAAAACCTCCTTGCCATCAAGTTGATTCTACTCATAGGGCTCTCTCCTTGAGTTTCCAAGGCA
>NW_006921777.1:2358226-2403172 GCF_000298275.1 Orycteropus afer afer | reverse complement strand
AAAAAAAAAAAAAAAAACCTCCTTGCCATTGAGTTGATTCTAGCTTGTATTGACACTTCTTGGGTTTCCAAGGCTATTCATTTTTACAGAAGCAAACTGTCTCATTTTTCTTCCACAGAGTGGCTGGTGGATTTGAACCACTGGCTTATTGGTTAGCAGACAAATGCTATACTACCAGAGCTCCTTATATTAAAATAATACCAAATGTTGAGAGACAGAAATTGTTGTATAACAAAAGAGTTATATTCTAGGGGCAATTTGTTATGTAGTTGATGTGAATTGCACCCTGACAAGAATATTCACAAATGCACAGTCTATAAAGCCAGTTATAGTTCATGGCTGTAGTCTGAGAGACCCAGGAAACAGGCCTCGGATCAATGTTCAATGATTCTATGGAAAAAAAAAAAAAAAGAGGGAGAGAGAGAGAGAGACTTTAAGTTACAGTATCAATGGAACAAAGGACAATCCTGTGTAATTTGGGAGTCAATGAGAACTAGTTTGTGTCTGAGACATGCTGCATTTGAAGTAAAGTTAATGAAGTTAAGTTTTATATATAACCAAACACTTCATGGAATTTGGTTCCTTGGTTTGGAGGTTTAGGGTCATGTTTTCATGAGCTGTCCCAGTTAATTGGCCTAATAATGTGTTTAGTGTTTCTGTTCTACCTCCTAGTTCATTGCATAGTGCCTGGGATCTTAAAAGCTTGCAAGCAGCCATCCAGGGCACAATAATTGTTCTCTGTTCACCTGAAACAAAGGAGGAAGAAGGAAAATCAGGAATAATGAATGACCTTCATGAACAACTGCTTACTTTGCCATGAGACCAGAAAAACTGATGGTACCTGGCTACATTACTGAACATTTTAATCAAAAATTCCATAGAAGAACCTTGATGAAAAGGGAGAAAATGCAGAGCAAAATTTAAATTCTCAGGGACTCTAGACTTTCTTGAGCCATGGAGGGTGGATGAACCCCTGAAACTATTGCTTTGAGAAAAATCTTTAAGACTTAAACCAAAAATATCCCCTAAAGTCTTCTTAAAACTAAACAATGGTTTAGCTTAATTAGTAAAAATGGTCTGCCTTAAGAATTATGCTCTTTTAAGGACTACCTATTTGGGGTCAAATTGACAACAGCAACTTGAAACATTGGACAGGAACTTTAGGAGGGCAGTGAGCTTATGTCAATGAGGAAGAAAAGGGTGAGAATGGTTGTATAACTCAAAGAATGTGTCAGTGTCCCTAAATTATTCACGTAGAAGCTGTTGAAATGGTATTTGTTCTGCTGTATATATTCTCAACAACAACAAAAAAAATAAATTTTAAAAATCTTTATGTAAAACAAGGATTATATGCAATAAAATAAAAAAATAAAGAACAAAGAATTTAGTTCACAATGAGTGATGTATCAGGAAGGCCTGGATTACATAGAGAGAATCAGATCACTTTCCTTATAATGACTAGTAACTTCTCTGCTGTTCATTCTGGCAGTCTTAACCTGGATCCTTGGATGTAGATCAGAGCAGGTGAAGCTTCTGAAGTTGCATGGACATTTTTATAAAAACTGCATATAACTTGAACAATGTCCCTAGTTTTTATCTTATTTTCAAAAAGATCAATATATAAACAGTTTTGGACATTTTCAAAATCAATTCTTGTATCTACTCATTAGGGATAGCTTCAATTTTGTCTGTAGCTTCTGAAAGGTATGTCATCAGCTTTACAGACTAGCATGTATTGCCAAATTTGGTCAGTTCACTATTAAAAAACCTTAAAAACTGAATGATCAGTCCAATTAAATAAAAATGAAAATGAAATACTTCTATAATTGTGTGCTATAACCAGAAAATTGTATTACATTTTCCCCTTATCTGCTGTTCTTCTTTTACATAGATATCCTCTGTCTATGAAAGAGAATACCATCCATCCCTGTCAAACCTGTTCTGGAAGGGCAGTTAACAAACTCCTTTTGAACTCAGAAATTTTATCTGAATTTTTTTTTGTGTGCGGGAGGTGGGGCACGAGGGTATGGTTTGCTACTTCCCAATGTAATATAATAACCCAGGGAGGAGGATTACAAGAACTTTTTGGGTAGGAAAGAATATAAACATTGGAGCTTTGTAGGCCTGAGAGTGAAAGATGGCTGTGTCCCTTATGAACTGTGTTACCTTAGTCATGTTTGTGCAACCTTTTCTGAAACTCAAATCCATTATTTTGTAAATGGGAGGATTCAGTGAAATACTATGATAATGTGACATGCAGTAGGAAATCAACAACTATTACTCTCCTTCACATTTCTGCCTTTTCTTCCTCTGGAAAATATAAAATAAACCAAACTCATCAGTGGGCAAATTCTAAGTATATTTCTGGGGAACAGGGTTAGTATTTAAGCCCTAATATCTTTAAGAAGACAAAATTAATGTTTGTTTTTGCCCTTTAATACTGCCTTCTATTCTTTTACATTTGCAAGTAAATTTTCTCATAGGAGCTGGGAAAATATATAGAAATAGTCATTTGTTATGTGCATGAATAATACCTGAATATTTAAAATTACATCTCCATAATTCAAGGTTTTATCATTGTATTAATTGTCTTTAAGATACCAGAAAGCAAACCAAACTCACTGCCATCGAGTCAATTTCAACTCATAGCGACCCCTCCTTGGGTTTCCGAGGCAATATCTCTATGGAAGTAGATTGCCCAATTTCTTTCCTAGGTAGGGCTGGTGCATTTCAGCTGCCAGCCTTCTGTTTAGCAGTCAAATGCCTTAGGCACTATGCCACCAGGGGCATTGCTAAAATTACTAAATTTTCTTAGAATATATCATGATATCTGAAATTGTGCTAGCTGTTTGTTTTAAATAAAATCTTTTATTATTTAGAGAAGTCCAGGTTTCTAGAAAAATAAAGCAGAAAGTACAGTTTTCACATATTCCTTCTCTCCCCTACCACCCACACACAGTTTTCCCAGTTATTAAATCTTACATTAATATTGTACATATGTCAAAACTGATGAAACAATATTGGCATTCAATTACTAACTGAAATCCAGAGTTTACATTCCAAACCAAACTCACTGACATCAAGTCGAGTCTGACTCATAGCAACCTCTCCTTGGGTATCACTACAGAAGCAGATTGCTCAACCTTCCTTCCTAGGAGTGGCTGGTGGGTTTGAACCGCCAGCCTTCTGGTTAGCAGTCATATGCCTTAGGCACTACGCTACCAGAGCTCCCATGAGTTTACATTAGGAGTTCACTTTTTGTGTTGTACAGTTCTATGAATTTTCAAAGATATATAATGTCATGTATCTACCATTATAGTATCATAAAAAATAGTTTCACTGCCCTGAAATTCCATGTTCCATCTGTACCTGAAAACAAAATGATTCTTCTTCTAAATGCAAGCTGTACACATTCAACAATGTTGATAAGTATTTTACTGTATTAATTTGAGATTTATAACTTGCCAATTTCAATGTCATTTTGAGTGGTCTATAAAATGAATCACAACATTATGTAGCACAATAAAATAAAAATGACAGAATTGAACCAAAAAGAGTAGAGGAATGTATGTAGTAAGATACCTAAGTTTAGATAGGAGCTCTGGCAGCTTAGTGCCTGAGCTATGAGTCGGGTCTGGCGCAACGGCACATAACAACAACAACAACAAGTTTAGATAATTACTAGCACAAAGCACTGAACTGATTAAATGTCAAGGAAGCTAACACAAAGGGAAACTGCTTAGCAAGTTTAGTTCTTATTTCATGACTGTAGGAGTATAACTTAGATTGAAGAGACAAACTTTTGGGGCACTGATTTCAAGGAGGAATTTACTGTATGATTTCTTAAATTGGGGTCATGGGATAACAAATTACAAAATCACTGCTCAAATAGACATTTCTCTAAAAGCTGAGGGGTATAACATTTAATCATATTTCAGTAAAGGTATTTCTTTAGGGAAGATAAAATATATATTATTTTATATATATATTGTTTTATATGTATATTGCTCTCCAGTAATACAACAGTCATGGGAAAAAGCTTGGAGAATACAGAGGAGAGGTTTTCAAATTCTGTTCCTTGAGTTCGAAGGTTCATTTATTCACTTACTCATTCATCACATTTATATTTAATGCCTATTGTGTACGAGACAAGGAACTCTGGTGGTGCAGTGGTTAAAGTAATTGGCTGATAATCAAATGATTGGTGATTCAAACCCAGTAACTGCTCTGTGCGAGAAAGATGAGGCAGTCAGCTTCCTTAAAGACATATAGCCTTACAAACCATATGGACAGTTCTGTTCTTTCCTATAGGGTCTCTGTGATTCAGAGTCAACTTGATGACAGTGTGTTTTGGTGTATGAGACACTGTTGTAGCTTCTGGGAATAGAGCAATGAACAAAAAGAGTATACACACACACACACATACATATATAAAAGTATGTATATGCATGTGTGTGTGTGTGTGTGTGTGTGTGTGTGTGTGTGTATATATATATATATATATATATATATATATATATGTTGTTGTTGTTGTTATGTGCCGTCAAGTCAGCCCCGACCAAAGTAGATTGCCCCCATCGCCCCATCTTCCTTCCGAGGAGTGGCTGGTGGGTTTGAACCGCCAGTCTTCTGGTTAGCAGTCAAGTGCCTTAGGCACTATGCTACCAGAGCTCCCATATATATATGTACACACATATATGTATACACAAATATATGCATACAGACATATATATAGGTATATATTTCTATATATGATGTTGTATATATGTATACGTATGATGTTGTTTTTGTTGTTGTTAGATGCAGTCAATTCGATTCTGACTCACTATGACCCTGTGTACAACAGAATGAAACACCTCCCGGTCTGTGCCATCCTCACAATCACTGACGTGCTTAAGCCCATCATTACAACCACTGTGTCAGTCTGTCTCACTGAGAGTATTTCTCTTTTTTGTTGACCCTCTAGTTTACCAAGCATGATATCCTTCTCCAGAGACTGATGCTTCTGACAACATGACCAAAGTATGAGAGTTGAAGTCTGGCCATTCTCTCTTCTAAGAAGCATTCTGGCTATACTTCCTCCAAAGCAGATTTTATTTCTCTAGCAGTCCATAGTACATTCAACATTCTTTGCCAACACCACAAAGAAAATTCATAAATTATTACTTCATCTTCCTTATTCATTTTCCAGAAGCTCTGGAAGCGTAGTGCCTAAGGCACTTGACTGCTAACAAGAAGGCTGGTGGTTCAAACCCACCAGCCACTCCTTGGAAGGAAGGTTGGGCAATCTACTTCTGTTGTGATACGACTTCAGAAACCCAAGGAGGGGTCGCTATGAGTCAGGTCTGACTCAATGGCACATAACAACAACATTCATTTTCCAACTTTCACATGCGTATGAAGCTAGTGAAAATATCATGGCTTGGGTCTGGTCCACCTTAGATTTCAAAGTGATATCTTTGCTCTTAAACATTTTAAAGAGGTATTTTGCAGCAGATTTTCCCAATACAATGCCTTGATTGATTTCTTGACCACTGCTTCCGTGCGTGTTGATTGTGGATCCAAGTAAAATGAAATGCTTGACAACTTCAATCTTTTCCCCATTTGTCATGATACTGCTTATTGTTCTAGTTGTGAGAATTTTTTTTTTTTTTCTTTTTATGGATGTGTATTCAATCTGTGCTGAAGGCTGTACTATTTGACCTTCATTAGTAAGTGCTTCAAATCTTCTTCACTTTTACCAAGCAGGGTTGTGTCATCTGCATATCGCAGGTTGTTAATAAGTCTTCCTCCAATCCTGATGTCATGTTCTTCTTCATATAGTCCAGCTTCTCAGATTATTTGCTCAGCATACATGTTGATAAGTATGGTGAAAGGATACAAGCCTGATGCACACCTTTCCTGATTTTAAACCATTCAGTATTCCATTGTTTTGTTCGAATACTTCTTTTTGGTCTATGGACAGGTTCCTCATGAACATAATTTAGTGTTCTGGAATTCCCTTTCTTCGTACGGTTCCATAATTTGTTGTGATCCACACAGTTGAATGCCTTTTCATACCCAATAAAATACAGGTAAACATCTCTCTGGTTTTGTTTGTTTTTAGCCACGATCCATCTGACATCAACAATGATACCTTTGTACAACATCTTCTTCTGAATCCAGCTTGAATTTCTGGCAGTCAATATACTGCTGCAATAATTTTTTAATTATATTCAGCAAAATTTTACTTGCATGTGATATTAATGATATTGGTTGATAATATATACATACAGATAGATAGAAAGATAGAGATATAGTTATATGTTCTTGGTTACCAAACCAAAACCAAACTCACTGCTGTCGAGTCGATTCCAACTCATAGCAACCCCTCCTTGGGTTTCCGAGACAGAGCAGAAGTAGATTGCCCAATCTCCCCTCTGAGCACTGGCTGGTGGGTTTGAACCACCAGCCTTCTGGTTAGCAGTCAAATGCACACACTTGAGAAACAAATAAACCAGGACTCAAAGCTTTGTCTCTGGCTTCAAAGAGTCATTTTCTCCAATCATTTGGCATTCATACCCTGAAAACTACATCAAACTTTTAGTTTGGTTTTTAGACCAGAATCACTCTAACAACTTTCCTTGTTTCCTGATGCCAAACACAGTGGTTCTCTTGTCATATTTGTCTGCCAGTCCACTGCTTTTATTCATTTGAGTTTGGTAGGAAAGAAAAGACATGAATAACTCAGAAGGGAGAAAATTATAGGTGCCTTTAGAAATTTAACAGTAAAATGTCATGAGCATTTTCACAAGCTGGCATCAGAGTGGAAGTGCAGAGAGGAGCCTCCTTAAAGCTTTGAAATATGAAGAGGATTTATTCACAGAGAATGGAGGGAAGTATATCATAAAGGAAGGAACAGTGTAAGTGCGTGCAGCAAGGAGGGAAGAGGAGACAAATTCTGAGGGAAGAAAAATAGGGAATGGGAGGAAACTTGGAGCTAAGGCTGGAAACATGACCAAGGAATCTGGTCTTTGACAGTAAGAAACTAAAAAATTTTTGCAGTAAACAAATATGATGAAGTTATTTAATGAAGATTTATCTAGCAGCATGTCCCAATAGCTTAACAGTATTTCCCAATAGCTGCTAGAAGATCATATGTTATAAAATAGTTAATCTATAAATATGAAAAGATTAAGATAATTGTCAGTGCTGACTGGAGGGTGAAATTACCTCTAGTAATTGTCCTACTGCATGGTTTAAAATCAGGAAGGGTGTTCATCAGGGTTGTATCCTGTTACCACATTTATTCAGTGTGTATGCTGAGCAAGTAATCTGAAAAGCTGGACTATATGAAGAAGAACACAACATCAAGATTGGAGGAAGACTCATCAACAACCTGCAATATGCAGATGACACAGCCTTGCTTGCTGAAAATGAAGAAGACTTGAAACACTTAGTGATGAAGATCAAAGACTACAGTCCTCAGTATGGATTGCCCTTCAAAATACAGAGAACAAAACACCTCACAACTGAACCAAAAAGCAGTATCACAATAAATGGAGAAAAGATTGAAGTTGTCAGGGATTTCATTTTACTTGGATCCACAATCAACACACATGGAAGCAGCAGTCAGTAAGTCAGCCATCATATCGCACTAGCCAAATCTGCTGCAAAAGAACTTTTTTAAAATGTTAAGGAGTAAAGATGACATTCTGAAGACTAAGATACGCCTTACCCAAGCCATGGTATTTTCATATGTTGTGTCAAAGGCAAAGGTTTGTGAAAGCTGGACAATGAGTAAAGAAGATCAAGAAGAGATGCCTTTGAACTGTGGTATTGGTAGAAAATAGTGAAAATATCATTGACTGCCAGAAAAACAAATCTGTCTGGAAGAAGTGCAGCAGAATGTTCCTTAGAAGTGAGAATGGCCAGACTTCATCTTGCCTACTTTGGTCATGTTGTCAGAAGGGACCATTCCCTAGAACGATATCGTGCTTGGTAAAGTAGAAGGTCAATGAAAAAGGGTAAGGCCCTCAACAAGATGGATACAATGGCTGCGCTGATGAGCTCAAGCATAGCACTGATTGTGAGGATGGTGCAGGACCAGTCAGTGCTAATTTCTGTTGTACACAGAGTCACTATGAGTCAGAGGCAACTCAATGATACTTAGCAATAGCAGTTAGCCTACCCAACCTAAGGCTTAACATTTTAAGATCATGATAGTAAAATAATTTGATCAAGAATTTCACCGTGAATACAGATCTTGTCCCTTCACCAGTCCTTTTCCACCAGTGCTCTTTGGGAGACCTAAGCCCCAAGTCTCTGAGGCACCCATTTTAGGTGAGGAGAACTAGCTTCTCTTTATGTAGAATGGTGCTAGCTATATGCTTGTCAGAATTAGGAAAGTAGTCACTCAGATCATTTTCCAGGGCTTATTTTTCTCATGGAAAACCAATTTAGAGAAGCTGTTATAGAAATCATAAAAATAAAAAGAATTCTGCTGATCAACATTTTTATGAATAAAATGTTTATAAAACTATTGCTCTCTCCTTGTGTACAAGAATACTAAAACTATACTTACTGGAGAGCTTTAGGAATTTTTAAATTCTGAAGACTTCCAAATCAGGTCCCTAAGTCTGTGTTGTCATGAGCAAATGAAACACATATGAAGGCATAATAGGTATTAGGAGGTCAGACAGGGCAGATTGTCTTACAAGAATGATAGAACTCAGTTATGGACTATTGTACTAACTGTAAGTCATAAGATTTTCTCTTTGTTACCTCTGTGAAACTGCTTTTGAACAGGAACTCAAACCTTGAAACTGAGGAAATTGAAAGCCAAGACTTTTGAAAATAGATAATGTACAAACTAAAAAATTACCATAGTTCAATTGAGACTTATAATAACTCCTCCCTGGTTTAGGTTAACAGTCAGTAAATCAGTCATCATAATGCACTAGCCAAATCTGCTCCAAAAGAACTTTTTTAAAATGTTAAGGAGTAAAGATGACATTCTGAAAACTAAGATACGCCTTACCCAAGCCATGATATTTTCATATGTTGTGTCAAAGGCAAATGTTTGTGAAATCTGGAATTGCTTTTAAAAACATGTCATTAGAGTCATGGGAGCTCTGGAGGCATAGTGCCTAAGGCATTTGACTGCTAACCAAAATGCTGGCGGTTCAAACCCACCACCTGCTCCTCAGAAGGAAGATTGGACAATCTACTTCTGTAGAGATACCACCTTGGAATCCCAAGGAGGGTTCGCTATGAGTCTAATTGACTCAATGGAGTGAAACTACTTTTGAAAAGAAACTCAAACCTTGAAAATAAGGAAATTGAAAGCCAAAACAAAACAAAACAAAAAAAGTTTGCTTGTTTGTTTTAGAGTTATAGACAAATATATACACTAGGCTTTTAGGGCACAGAATAATGTGACACCCACATTTCTAAATTACTTACAGTACTGAGATTTGGTGATTTTAGTTCATCTTAGTGGAGATGGACCAGAGCTTCTCAGGTTTCTTCAGTGGAAAACTTCACAGAATTTCAAGACAAATTCAAAAACCCTCAACTGGGTAGTATAAGATTAACTGAGTGTCAATGTGAGGATGCAAAAGATAAATTTAGTGGAGTTTTTTAAGAGCCTTGCCTAGAAGATCAAGTTGATTGTCAAGATTTGTCACCCTCTTCAGTGCTGAGATTCACAACTAGGTCTTTGTCCAGGAGAAATTTGGAACAAGGTCAGATATAATTAGAAATTTGTTTGGAAATAATGTCTATAAAATCTGATATTAAAACTCTTCGATCATTTTATTTTGAGGCATTTCAAGCCTGAAATGCTTGTTTAGCCTCAGAGACATATACAAAACAATTAAGACAGAGATAAACTGTATACAACTCATTTTATGCAAGAAATTCTTTCATAGGAAACGAAATCTTACATGCTTATCAGGTGTTCAGAACACCATTATCGTGACTGTCTCACTGGAGGGAAATGAAATTTTTGTTTGGTCCTCAGGTTTTAAAATATCATTTTTAAGAAGTGGAAAGTGTCAACAAAAATATAATCTGAATACCTTAGTGCCAAGACTATTTTTGGAATTATCCCATCCCAGTCTTGTCTTTGGTATTTAATGGAGAGTAGGAAATTAGGTATTGAAATGGAAGCATAAACTTCAAATCCATATCTTTTGACCTTTTCCAAGATTTTTTTTAATGGCTTAAAAGGAATTCTCAAAGTTTATTAAATATTTTCTATTAGGCCACTTTCCAAAAGAAAGAGAATATGTGATGTTATTTCAGATTATTTAATGATTTTGTACTCTGTTAATTGGAAATTATTTCTACTTAGACTAATCTCAAGGGGCTCTGGTAGCATAGTGCCTAAGGCACTTGACTGCTAACCAGAAGACTAGAGGTTCAAACCCACCAGCCACTCCTCGGAAGGAAGGATGGGCAATCTACTTGCATAGTGATACTGCCTCGGAAACCCAAGGTGGGGTCTCTATAAGTTGGTCTGACTTGATGGCACATAACAACAACAACAACAACAACATAATCTCAATTCACACTCCCCCCTTTGCCTCTCTCAAAAGAAAGGAAATCATGGTTGTGCCTGGAGGCAACATTTCAGTTTCCATGCATTCTACAAATCTTAGAAAAGCATAGCTTAAAAACTAAATGTGAACAACTAAGTATAATTATGAAAGGGAAGAAAGAAGAATAGAAATAAACTGTCAAAAACAATTCTGAAATTCTTATATCTTAGCAAAGTTTCTATTTTAAAATGCCTTATGTCCATCTCTATAATACTACTGAAAAGGAAGAAAAGGAAAACCTGTTTTCATTACCCTCCAAAGGAGATTCCACTGATTTAGCCATATTGAGACTTTTTGTTTATTGTGAATAATAAAGTTATTGACATTTTATATGGTACCCCAGTCCCTAGGTGATCAAACATCCTCTGGCAAATAAAATTGTATTCAGTAAAGTTGATGTTTTACATTATTATTTGAAAGGGAGATATACCTGTTTGGTATAGACCACAGCATTTCAACAAAATCATCCAGTGTTTACTGAGATAAATCAGCAGAAAACACTTCAACACCTAGGTCAGCTAAATGTGTTAAATGATCTGGAAGCATAAAGAAAGAGACCTTTTGCTTTTTCCTGGGAGGGAAACTAAGTGGTTTCACATGTATGGAGGCTTTTCACTATGGCCTTTATGGAAAGGTCACTTAAAACAATCGGAAAATGCTCAAAAAGAGAGAGAGAGAGTTCTAGCTTGAGGACAAAGTGACTGCAGATCTCATTAACTGAAATAAGAAATAAGGAAGAAAAATTTGCAGATATGGTGATTAGGTTGGAGCAGAGTATTTCTATGTAGAATTGATTATCTTTTTAATTACACATGATCGGAACATTTTATACCTCTTGTTTAGACTTTTAATGTCCCTGTATAGAACTACTAACATGAATTGGGCTAAACTAGTTTTTTTATATATGCGATTTTTCCATGTTGTTGTTGTTGTTGTTATGTGCCGTCGAGTCAAACCCGACTCATAGCGACCCCTCCTTGGGTTTCCGAGGCAGTATCACTACGGAAGTAGGATTGCCCAACCTTCCTTCTGAGGAGTGGCTGGTGGGTTTGAACCGCCAGCCGTCTGGTTAGCAGGCAAGTGTCTTAGCCACTATGCTACCAAAGCTCCCTTTTCCATGTTACGTAATGAAAATATTTCTTACCTAGTTATTCTTCCTTTGGGTTTATTGCACCACACTAAGTAACAACTAACCTGTTAATATCTGTTGTTTATGAAACTATACTTAGTTTTTGAAAACAACCATTCTTTATGTCATATTAAACACAGTTATCTGAAAAAGCAATATTTCTTGAACATTGACTTTTAATCTTTCAGAATTATTTCTAGAAAAAAAATTATCTAGAAAAGATTAAAGTGTTGACAGTGAAATAAGTCAGCTAACTCTTAATATTAATTTTATCTCTCTTAGACATTTGTACTAGACTTTCTCATATTCTTGTTTTCTTTTAAGGTGAAATGCAAATAACAGCAGAGCCATCCAAAGTACATGAGTTTTGTTAATTTAAAATTCAGGAATAAAAGTCCAACTGTATTTAAATTTTAACATGTATCATCATATATATATATATATATATATATATATATATAGTAAATTAATATTTAAATTATGTGATTCATTAAATATTTTCCATAGATATCATTAGTAGGAATAACTTTTTTGGTAGAAGCAGAATTAATTTCCAGTAAATAGTTATCTCTTTGGAGACTTATTTTAAACGCAAATGTGTTTTAAATTTTGGTAAACATCTGTTATTGGGCAAAAGAAAACAGAACATGGAGAAATTGAAAAATTTTGAAGAATTGGGTCTGATTTTTGTGCCATGACATTGGAAATTTTCTACAAATATCAGCATTTTCCTTTAAATAATGAAAATGTTCATGTATTGTGAATAATTTAAACAATGTCATTGAACAATTTGTGTAAATGCAAATGGAACTACAGCCAAGTATTTGAAAACTCATCTATAAATTCAGGAGGTGCTATTGATTTTTCATCATAAGATTCCTTGACTTACAAGAAATTAAAATCTATCAGAGAGTTAGTTTTATTAAAAAAAAAATAAAAAGAAAAGAAAAGCTAACTGTTCCCTCAGGAATATACCAGATATCCAATGAAATAGGTATGTAAGTGCTAGATGTTGATTTTAACTCGGATATCATTTCAGTTTGCATATTTTTTTTTTTTTTTTTAAGTATCTGAAGTTAGAATAAAGGAAGGTTGGGCAATCTACTTCCATAGTGATAAGGCCTTGGAAACCCAAGAAGAAGTTGGTATGGGTGGGAGCCGACTCTATGGCAGTGCGTTTGGTGTTTGAAGTTAGAATAGTCACTGGACATTCTAATGTTAGAAGCTTTTTCCTGAAAAGAATTGTCAGTAATTTTTGCCTTTTGATTGTGTTTTTTGGTGAAGGTTTACATAGCATTTTAGGTTACCATTTAAAAATTTCTACACAAATTGTTCAATGCCATTGGTTACATTCTTCACAGTACATGAACATTCCATTATTTTCATTCTAGTTACTTCAATTCCCTTTAAATTTACATATTTTTTGGGGGGTGGGTATGCCACATAATGCCTAATTTCTCATTTTAAAATAATGCACTTAACAAATAACTGTAAAATATAAATTTTATACAATGTTTTTCATTGTAACATATCTTAAAATTACTCTAAATTCAATAAGAAAAAGGATATTTTTTTTTATAAAAAGTGGACTGACATGCTACTTTTTTTTTTTTTTTTGATCATTTAACTAATATTTAAGGACCCAAACCTGAATCCACTTGCATCAAGTCAGTTCTGATCATAGCTATCCCAGTAGGGTTTCCAAGGCTGTAAATCTTTATAGAAGCAGATCACCTCATCTTTCTCCCATGAGCAACAGTTTGAACCATTGATGTTTTGGTTAGCAGCAGAATGCCTTCTCATAGCATCACTAGAACTCATTTAAGAACAGTATATTATATATAGCAGCCCTGGGGACACAATAGTTAAAGTGCTCAGCTGCTAACCAAAGCATTGGTGGTTTGAACCCTCTAGCCACTCCATGGAAGAAAGATGTGGCAGTCTGCTTCCATAAAGATTACAGCCAAAGAAATCCTGTGGGGGCTGTTCAACTCTGTCTGCTATGAGTCAGAATCAACCCACCACCAATGGCTTTGGCTTTGGTTTAGTTCTATTACATGTATTTATATATATATATTTTTTTTTTTTTTTTCAACTTTATATGTTGTTTTAGCATGATGATATTGGGACTCCATAGTAGAATCAAGATATTTTATTGGATTGAAAGTATCAGAATCTATGTATCAGAATCTTGTTGAAACAAGAGAATGGGTTGAATTTAATAAGATGACTTTTCATAGATTTGAGTTAGAATATGTCCCTGGTTTTACACTTGAATGAATACTAAGCATCAGTTTCTCAGGTGCAAAATGAGACAAAATGTGAAGTCATTCATTTGATTAAACTCAGGATTTCCAGTAAGTACAATCTAATACAACAATACATTATTGATAGCTAAATATATAATCTTAGGCAATATCAATAGGTTTAGTACTAGATGAGAGATGTCATATTTTGCTTTACTTTATACTGATCAGTTCTACTACCCTTTGAGAAAATAAAGACAAATCAGATGATTGGGACATATCAGATAAAAACCAAGAAGTTGGGGGAAAATGTTCTTTTTTACAGTAGGCAAACAAGAAGCTGTTAGATAAAACTTGATGAAGTCATCCAAGCATCTATATCTCCCAGGAGGTTAGCTCTACATAAAACCTAACCAATTTGATAGTGGATTATGAACAAGGGCTTTTTGTTTCTCTCTAGGTATTAAAGCTTACAAACTGTTTGTTCCACAGGAGTCTGAACTTATAGAACTAAGAGAAACCATTGAAATGCTGAAGGCCCAGAACTCTGCTGCCCAGGCAGCCATTCAGGGAGCGCTGAATGGTCCAGACCACCCTCCCAAAGGTATATTTCGAAATATTGACATTTTTCATTGATATAATAGGTGTCTGTTTTATTCATTAATTAAAGTAAAGCTGCCTTTACTCAGTAATACTGCTTTTTATAATGGGTCAGTTGGTAGTAACACAGTCAGAATCCCAGAATTTGATGACAGTAGCTTTATCAAATGATTTTTTTTATTGAGCTTATGGAATTTGCTTTTATAGCTATACATGCCTTTCTCTCCACTTGCTTTAACAAAGGTCATGATAGGGAGATTGGCTAATACATGCATATCTGACTTCAAGCAAAATAAACCCAATAAGAAGTATGAAAATACAGATCTGTGTACAAAAGCAAAATAATCCATGTGGTGATATATCAAGTAGTGGCCATGGGGACCAACTCATTCTGAGAGAGGGCAATAAAAAAAGGTACATTTCTGTTAGATACTTAAAATAAAATAGATGATTAAAAATTGGGGTGCTATTCATAGCATACTCCAGCAATTCTAAACAATAATAAAATATTCCTCTTTGCCATCACTTCCATCTCTTGGTTTGCCACTGAAGAAATCTCTTTACAAAAGAATCTCATGTCATTTTTCTTCATGCAGGCTCTATTTATTCATACCCTGACTCTTTGCAATATGATTCAAAATGCTCAATTCTCCCAGTTTAAAAATTCCTATCTAAACCCTGAATGCCCAACCAGCTCTGTTCCAATTTCCAGATAAACCCTGGAAAATCTGTTTGGAATCTTGCATTGTCTTCAGCTGCCAAATATCCTTTATCCCACTGTAGTCTGGCTTCTCTTCCCATAAATCCTATCAAAACATTCTTTCCAGGATTAAAATTACTTTATGAAGAGCCCTGGTGGTACAGTGGCTAAGGCTTTCTTTCAGCTGCTAACCAAAACTGTCATCAGCTTGAAGCCACCAAGCCGCTCCAAGGGAGAAAATTGAGGGAAGCTGCTTCCATAAAGATATGCAACCTCAGAAAACATAGGGGGTAGTTCTACTGTGTCCTGTAGGGTCACCGTGGGTCAGAGTTGACTCAATGGCAGTGAGTTTTGTTTTGTTTTGTTTTTTATATGACACTACCTAAGTCCCTCTTGCTGGAAACATTCTTTCCTTCTTCTAATGTTCATAACATCATACATTCTGGGTTGTCGTTCTGCCCCTTTGAAATATCTAAGTTCTTTGGTAAGTTCACCCTTTTCATTCATTAATTTTTAATATTACTTAGGACTCTATCCTAGGAGCTCTGGTAGTGTAGTGCCTAAGGCACTTGACTGCTAACCAGAAGGCTGGAGGTTCAAACCCACCAGCCACTCCTCGGAAGGAAGGTTGGGCAATCTACTTCCGTAGTGATACTACCTTGGAAACCCAAGGTGGAGTCACTGTGAGTGGGGTCCGACTCGACAGCACATAACAACAACAAAAAAAAGGACTCTAGCCTAAGCTTTCTTCCATTGTGATTCACTGTATTATGGTCCTGTACATCTGTTTTGGTTCTCTAGTGCTGCTTTAGTAGTTGATATGACAAAAATACCACAAGTGGATGGTTTTAACAAATAGGGATTTATTCTCTTACAGTTTAGGAGGCTTGAAGTCCAAGTTCAAAGTGCTGGCTCTAGGGGTTAGGTGAAGTTCCCTCACCCTTGGGCTTCAGCTCTGCCTCCTGTTCCAGGCCCACTAGAGCTGGAGGCTTTTTCTGACTCACACAGCTGCTGGGTGCTGAGACTGATGAATCCAAGATTGACAGGTAAAATGGCACAGTCTCAAGATTAACAGATAACATGGCAGGCCACTAGTCCAAGTCCAGGAACAATCTAAAGATTGGAGGCAACACAGCAGGCCACTGAGATGAAGACTTGACCAAATGCAGAACCCATATGTGCTAAACACTAGAGACTTTTCTCAAAGCTTCTCCTTATATACTGGAAGCTGGCCATGCCCAGAAGGCAGCTATACAGCTGCTTACAGCAGATTCCACCATGGAGTTGATTACCAGTCTCATCATGGGGAATAACTACATCCAGCTGCCCAGCCACTCAAAACTACAGCTTAGCCAAGTTGACACCACCTTAACTACTACAACATACTACCTAAAATTCCATGAACTTATCTAGTATTCTATCATAAAAGTAAAAATAACCAAATCCACTGCTATTGAGTTGATCCCAAATCATAGTGAACCCCACTGAATTTCCAAGGCTGTAAATTTTAATGGAAGCAGGCTGCCTTATCTTCCTCCCATGGAGCAGCTGGTGGGTTTGAACTGTTGACCTGGTTAGCAGCAAAATGCCTTACCCATTATGCCACCAGAGCTCCTTATTCTATCTGTAGTTATCATTTATATGTTGAAAATTATCATATCCCATTTCAAGGTCAGGGTCATCTCTTGAGTTTTAGATCTGTCTATACAACAGCTAAATAGAGAACTCCATTTGTATATCTTTGAATGTCTGTTTAGCACCTTGAACTCAACATCTCCAAATTCTAACTTGGTATCTGCCCTCTCAGACCTGTAGTGATCCCTGTCTCAGTACATGAAGGTGCTCTGGTGGTGCAGTGCCTAAGGAATTTTACTGCTAACCAGAAGGTTGGTGGTTCAAACCCACAGCCACTCAGCAGAAGGAAGACAGATCAATCAACTTCCATAAAGATTTACCACCTCAGAAACCCAGTGTGGGCTCACTATGAGTTGGAATTGACTTGATGGCAGTACGCTTGGTTTTTGGTTTGGTTTTCTCAGTAAATGGCATCACCTTCCTTACATATAGCCAGAAATCTAGATGTCTTTCATGACTTCTCTTTGATTCAGTAAATCATCAAGTTATGTTGATCCTTCTCCTTAAATATATCTTGAATCTGTTCACTTCTCTGTTCCTACTATTGTCATCCCCATCTTTCCCATGAACTGTGATCACAGCCTCCTCAATTCCCTTCCTGCTATCAATCCTATCCCACCATACATCGTTCTTCACACATAAACTAAAGCAATCATCTAAAACATATATCTACAGATATTGTATTTCATTTAGGATGAAACACAAACTCCATACTATGACATAATCTTTCTTCACCAGCCTTGTTCAGTCAAGAAATATGTATTGATTACCAGTTATGCACCAGACACTGTTTAAGACCTTATCTGTTGTTCTTCTGTCCCATTCAGTGTGTACCATATTTCAACGACCCTGAACTTCTTTCAATTTTTCCGGAAGTTATTGACACGTTCTTTTTATTTAGTTTATTCTACTTGGGCCATTCTATCCTGTTTATTCAGCATAAAAGCTTTTTAAAATTCTGCAGGAGTCTTAAATATGTCTCTGTGACCTCTGAATGAGATGAGATTCCCCTGATACATATTTGTGGAAATAAATTTTTTAATTTAAATTTTAGGAAAACTATTATATAAAGTGAAATATACTTAAATTGAAGGACAAAGTAGTTCCCTAGGGACCACTTCTGCTACGAATTTGTTGTTTTTGTTGTTATGTGCCATTTAGCAACTTTAAATGTAGGGGAGTTGATTTATGTGTTGCATGGAAAATTACTGCATATTTAAAGCTTATCTTAGAGCTATAATAAAGCAGCTTATGTTCTAAATCTTCATGTCGTAAATAGATCCAGAAGGGATTTAAAAGGCTTAATCCTATCTTTAACACAGCACAAGTCACTGAATCAGTGAAACTTTCTGGAAGGATTTCTTTTATCTTAGGCAACAGGTACCTTACTGTATCTACTGGAATTGAAACATAGGAATTCCTTTGCTCAAAATGTGGGAGGGCGTACCTAAAATTAACAAAATAATAACAGTTAATATCCGAATTGGTTGAGAAAGATCAAAAAATAATTTGCCAAGATTTAAAACTAATTTAAAAAAAAAAAAAAAAAACCTCACTGCCATGGAGCCATTTCCAACTCATAGCAACCCCTATTTGGGTTTCTGAGGCTGTAAATCTTTAGGGAAGTAGATTGTCTGGTCTTCCTTCCTGCAGAGTGGCTGGTGGGTTTGACCTGCTGACCTGCCGGTTAGTAGTCAAGTGCCTTATCATTACGCCACCAAACCAAAAGACTAAACTCATTTCGTCAAATTGGATCTGATTCATAGTGACCTCCTTGGGTTTTTGAAGCAGTATCTCTATGGAAGTAGATTGCCTGCTCTTCCTTCTGAGAAGTGGTGGGGGGTTTGAACCATCAGCCTACTGGTTAGCAGTCAAGTGCCTTAGGCCCTACTTCACCAGAGCTCCTCAAAAAAAAAAAAAAAAAACAACTAGATATAATATAAAGGGGTAAATGTATACAGGGTACACAGATTGTGGTTCTATGATATTAAAACTCAAATATTCAATTCAGTGAACCAAAATGTTTCTTTCTTTCTTTTTTTTTTTTTTTGCAATTTTATTTATTTATTTATTTATTTTTATTTTAAGAGTTTGTTTTACATTCAACATTACGTATACATGTAGTTTCACTCCCCATTTACTATCCCCAACACTAACCCAGTCTCCTCTCCTCCCTGCCCAGTAACACCCTCCATGCCCCTCATAGTATGCACTCCTGTGTGTCATCCATTTCCTCCATGTGAATGTTGCCCCTCTGATGCCCTGTGGTCGATTGCTCCAAGGGATGCACTTCCATAGAGTATGTGGGTGTGTTACCCTGGGTTGAGTGGTCTTCATATACATCTTATTTACTATTGGGCTGAGATCCAGCCCCTGAGCATGAGTTTTATTTGAGACCCAGATGTATCCCAAGACCATAATATTGGGGGTCTCACCAGACTCCATCTGACCAGTAGTTCTGGTCATTATTGAGTTTTTGGATTTTGTTCCATGTTTTTCCCACTCTATCCAGGATCTCCAGATGTGATCCTTTCCTGAGTGGTAGGCATTGGTAGCCAGGCACCATCTAGTTCTTCTGGTCTCAAGGGCCATCGTGTCCTAGGACTGATTACTTCCAAATGCCCTTGTTTTTTTTCTTCTTCGCTTTCGATGATAGGAGAACATTAGGTACATCTTAGATGGCTTCTTGAAAGCTTTTAAGACCCCAGTTGCTATCACCAATGTAGGATGAGGAGCAAGACTTTTATGTATTTTGTTGTGCCAATTGAGGCTGGTATCCCCCAATATTATGGTCCTGAATTGGTAGATCCATTGAATCTCTCTCCCACAGTGTCTGGGTGTCTGTGAGGGATTACTCTAAGTCAGTCTTCTGTTGTTTCTGTGAGGATTGGGGGTGTTTTGTATCACTGGTATCTGTGCAAGATTAGCCTCTGCTGAATCTGTCCTTGGTCTACAGTATACTCCTGTTCACTGACACCCCCCATCTGATCCTCTCAGGTGTTCATGTGTTTATTTGTAGCGTGGTGTTTGGTGTTAATGGTAATGCAGTATTATGGATGCACTGGTATTAGCATCTGTAGTATATATCTTATGTGCACTCTTATTATACTGACCATTGATATATTGAAAAAATAATCAGTGAATTGACCTGATTATGTTTCCACTGTGATTAAGTTGCATATATATCCTATAAGTTTATATTATAAGATCATATTGAAATTGGGTTTTTAGGACCACTGAAAATTTATGTCAGGTAAATCTTTAATGTAGACTATTTTCAAGCAAAGTAACAAATATTTTATAGTTAGAACAAACCCTGGAAAAATAGTCTATCGATTTGTTAATAAAAACAAATTGCTATCAAGTCAGTTTCAACTTATGGCAACCCACTCTGTGTCAGAGTTGAAATGTGCTCCATAGGATTTTCAATGGACTTTTTTTAAAGTAGATTGCTGGGCCTTTCTTTCAAGGCACCTCTGTGAAGACTCAAATGTCTAACCTTTCGGTTAGCAGTCCATTGTGCTAACCATTTGCACCACCTAGGGATGCCAATTTATTTATGTACTTGTATATTTTCTCTGTGCCTATTCATGACATTTATTTAAAAATCCTGAAGAAGAATAGCAGTATATAATAGAGCAAATGCATTTATTTATTCAAAAACATTATTTAAGCACCCGTTATTGTGCTAGGCACTCTATTAGATATTGACATACAAAGATAAAAAGATTGTCTCTGCACCCGAGGGACTCACAGTCTACTAAAATTCAAGGTAAACAAATCTTAGGCTTTTTGTAAAACATGATTGTTGTACTGCTGAAAGATGAAGGAAATGGAAATTTTTACTTCTTTCAAAATGTGTTATTGTGCTATTGTTTTTGAATTACTACTTCTGTGTGTAAATGTGGATTTTATTTTTCCTGAAAGTATACCAAGTTTGGCAGCATATATATTAAATTTCTCTCAACAATAAATATTTGATTTTGAACTAATGTTCAGCAAATATAATTGGGTTAAATAAATAATAAGAAAGAATAAATTTATTCCATAAGTATTTATTGATTGCCTATAACATGCTATACTCCATACAAACCCTAGATATACAATGGTAAACAAAATGGGCATGGTCTTTGTCTCTGTTGAACTTGAAGTCTAGTGGGAGGGCAGACAATACATGGTTGTGCTTGATTGTTGGTGCAGCTGAACATGTATACACAAGTAGTTTCTGTTTCCAAGATGGATAAGGATGGGTGCAATAGAGAGGGTGCTAGGGGACCTACTAGAAGTTGCATAGTCAGAAGGCCTTCTGGCCATAGTAACATTTAAGGAGACACCCCAGGAATAATTGTGAAACCACACTGTAAATATTGAGGAAGGAGCATTCTAGGAGGAACTTGAAGCAGATAAAAGGATTAGTATATTTCTAGAACTAATGAAAGGAAGATAATGGGCAACAGTGAAATAAATAGAACAATTTGAGAAAGGTGTAAGTAGAGATCAGAATATTCAAAGACTTTCAGAAATTTTTTAGGAGTTGGGATATTTTTTTATTCTTAGTAAAGTGAGAATCTAATGGAAGGTCCTAAGTAAGAGGATGATGATGGAGTTTTTCTTTTAAAAAGATAACCCTACTATTTACAAAATGGTTTGATGGTGAGTAAGTTGAATAACTATTCATATCTATCTATCTATCTATCTATCTATCTATCTATCTATCTATCTATATCCCAGTGCCATCCAGTCAATTCCAACTCATAGCGACCCTGTGGGACAGAGTAGAACTGCCCCATAGAGTTTCTAAGGCTATAAATCTTCACAGAAGCAGACTGCCATATCTTTCTGATGGAGATAGCTGCTGGATTTGAACCGCTGACCTTTCAGTTAGCAGCTGTGTATTTAATCACTGTGCCACCACATCTCCTTATAGATATATAGATCTATATGAAGATATACACATATGAATGACATATCCACACATATAGTCATTTATAATGTTTTTAATGTAACCAGTTAACCATCTTACTGTCATGGATCATTTTACTATTAATAACTCAGTCAACTGGAAAAGCTTTTATTTTACACTATTATTTCTATGGAAACTCTTTGAACATTATGTAGTAATTGCTGACATCTTACAGCTTTGACTGAGATTTTTTGCATGGGTAATCGTCATTGATTCCACTTAATTAAAGTAATAGAAATGGCTGAAAAAGCAACTTTACATTAGAAATAATCTTGTAAATTCCCCTAGTGTTTCTACTAACACAGTTTACTTTAAGTAAATAAAATTTCAAATGAAGTTTTAATATCTACAAAAAAAAACACCTCATATTGTATGGAGTGAATAGATACTTTTAAAAAGTGACTAAATATCAAATAATATCATCCTCAAAATATTTTGTGGAACTAGAGAAGCTCTGTAAAACTTTTTAAAGTATAGAGGGGTCATATCACACAACATTTAGCATGATAGATGATGGAATCAGCCAAGCTCTGAGCTTAGCTCCATATTTTCCAGCTCTGTTTTAAGAATAAAATTTGATACTCTAGGGACAGAGTAAGCACAGAGTGAAAGTTGGCCCTATTCTCATTTGTTGCTATCATTGCTATTCCAAGTCGTGGACAGGGATTCTGGATATCATGGAAGACTAGTGCTGCCTTAAATATTTTCTCTGTTTAACTCACGAGCCAGATTCTGTTTCGAGGACCTTCCGCTCTTTGGCTCTTTGACCTTGGTTAAATTACTGAAGTTCCTCACACTTCAGTTTTCTCATCTGTGAAATGAAGTGATTGGTTAGATGACTTCCAAGGTTTGTTTTGGCTCCAGTGTGACATAATTCTATGAAATGGAAAATTAATATATTTGCCTTTGGTAACCTTATTCAAGCACAAATATTAAAAAGACACAATTAATTCTCATCCTATTGTGAGTTTCTATCTACTCTGTGGAACTAATCATTTGGAATAAATCATTTTGGAAGCACTGTTTGATTCAGGTATTTAGTAGAAATCACAAGCATAGCATTTCATTTTTGGACAAACTCTGAACTCATTAAACAACTATTGCTACAGACTTACATCAGATTCCCATTGAATCTTAATGCAGATAACTCAGTTAAGTAAAGCAAATACACTTATATTTCACTGAACTTACAAAACCTTACAACTTACAAAACTTACAAAAAATCATTACTAAATGATCTAAGCAAAGCGTTGTCAACCTTATTAGAGAACTTGTTCTTAGAAAGTCTGAAAGTCATTTTTCCGATTGTGAGTCTTTATGAGCAAATGTGATCCTCTCTATCTGTTGCTAGATCTCCGCATCCGAAGACAGCATTCCTCTGAAAGTGTTTCTAGTATCAACAGTGCTACAAGTCATTCCAGCCTTGGCAGTGGTAATGATGCTGACTCCAAGAAAAAGAAAAAGAAAAACTGGGTAAGACACCATCATTAATCTAATTCAAAAATTTAACATTACACAGTGAGTCAGGATTTTTCCTTTTGGGCTTTAGGGATCAGTAGAAGTTTATAAAGCTTCTCATTCAAATGACTGGCACCTCAAATTCTTCACACATTGCCAAGATCAGTTGGCATTGTGTTGACGAGTATGTGTTTTGGAGTTGGCAGTAAATTTGGGTTTGAATCCCAAGTCTGCCACTTACTGTTTGGATCTTGGCAGATTACTTCACCTTTTTTTGCAGAAGGGGGCAGGAGGGCTAAATATGTTCATCTGTGAAAATAGGTTATTAGTAGAGATGTTATAGAGCTACTGAGGAGAAAAATAAGATTATATAAATAAATGTCTTAGAGCAAAGTTTTATTGTAGGAGTGAAGAAGATGATGATGGTGATGAGGAGGGTGGTGGTGGTGGTGGTGGTGCCTAGAGGTAGTAATGGAGGGAAAAGTAGAGAATTGGAAATGGAGAAAGAGGGAAAAAAAAGAAGCCTTGAGGATACTCTTATCAACAGGGCTTTCAGTGTGAATAAAATAATAAGAAATCACTATTTTAGTGTCTGCTTGATTTTTTTTTTTTTTAACCCACGGGATATAACAAAAACATAGAAATGTACTTTAATGGAACTGTGCCTTAGTTTGCTAGTGATATAACTTATGATAATATTAGGCAATGGCTTAACACTAATAAGCAGAAGATGCTGTCACTGCAAAATGTTTAAAAAACAATGAAGTAAAGCAGTGCTTTGAATACCATCAAACAGAGTAGATTTTAAATATGAACAACTCTTTATGAAACCCAAAACCTAACTGTTAGAAGATATTAATAACATAACTATGAGAGGATAGTACTAGAATGTTTTCTATAAATAATGAAAGAAATATCTTTTTTTTGTTTTAAAAAAATGTTTATGCAGGTAATATTTTAAAATACTGATCAGCCTTCATTCCCTTGATTTGTAATTCCACACTCTTTCATGTTTCTGCAAGGTGAACGCTAGAGGAAGTGAGGTGAATATAAACCTTGGACAATTTGGCATGCATCTATTAAAAAAAAAAAAAGAAAAAAGGAAAAAGAAAAAACCCTACCTTGGCATGAATGCTATTCATTTCAGCAGTAGGCTTTCATACCTTTTAAAAACAGTTTACCTTGTATGTCTTTTCTTTGTGTCTTTTCATTTTAATCTCAAATTTTAAAAGAAAAGTAGTAAAACTACTTTCTGAATAGAGCTGTAGGGGATATCAATTCTGGTTTTGAATGGTCTGGGGACTGAAAATTTGAATAGAAAATTGCAATTAATGAAGTGTTAGGTGAATTTGATTTTGATTTTATTTTGCTTTTAAATTTATACTGTCAGCAAGACATGACTTGATTGTAGCTCTAAAGTGGCCATTTAAAACAAATTGCCTTCAAGGGAGAAGCCTTGGGAATGGAGATCCCTTCAAGGTACTTAGTTTTAAATGAGTGCTCTGACAGCTATGGCCTTGACCCTGCACTATTTAAAAACCTCCCATGTTTGCGCTGTGCTGGATTAATACAAGAAAAAAAAAAAACAAAACACAAAACGCGGTATCATTTATTTTAGAGATACTGTGCTGCATCTGTTAATACTCTGCTTATATGTACTGACCCCAGGCAGTGGCTAGGATGGCACCTGCACACTAACTCCCCAAAGCAGAAGCTACCCAAGTGCAAATAGACAAAGGTAATTTCTGTCCTTTTTTCAGCTGAGAAGCTCATTTAAACAAGCCTTTGGGAAGAAAAAATCCACCAAACCTCCTTCCTCACATTCGGACATTGAAGAGCTTACGGATTCATCCCTTCCAGCATCCCCCAAGTTGCCCCATAATGCTGGGGACTGTGGGTCAGCATCAATGAAGCCCTCACAATCTGCCTCAGCGTAAGTCACTCCATCTGTAGAATGCTGGAGTATTTTTAATAAGGAACTCCAGGCCACGCCCATGTTCATATTCTAAATGTAATCACGGGGTGCCTTCAACGCTGCAGCACCATATCGGTACCAGCATGTCCAGCCTCTTCTTACAAGGCACGACAGCATTTGTTTCTCTTTCATTTTTCCTGTGTTAGAATTTGAGTCTTTATCGCCTTCTCCAGTTCTCTGAACCATTCTTTTCACTCGCATTTGTCTAACTGTGCATATATGCAGGTCACCCCTTGTCTGGCCACCAAAGAAACGGCAAAATGGCCCTGTGACCTACAAGCATAGATCCCGGTAAAATGGAGTGTGATGCATGAAAATTGCTTAGATCTCTGTTCTAACCTCAGTAATGTTTGTTTTTGCTTTTGCTAAAATCCCTCGCATGCATTTCAACAATAAAGACCTTTTCTACCTTTCTGTTTTGAGTAAAATTCAAGACCAAACAACAATCTAGTTTTCTTTACTTTATTCAATAATATAACCTAGCATTTTTGTCGAAGCCCACATTTGGGAGTACAGAAAGAGTAAAGCATTTAGAATGTAGATACCTGTACTCTGATGTTTCTCTCTGTTTTGTGTACTCTGTAATCCAGACATTGTTGTATATGCATGAAAATTCCTAGGAGAGGACTGTCATATCCAGCAGGAGCAATACACATTGGTGCATCATTTTCTCACTGTATATGAAGGAAGAAGACAGCTCTGTCATGTCGTGACCAATAACCTGGTCCTCACAGTTCAAATGGAAAAAAATATTAGTTACTAGAAAATAAATTATTCTGACACGTTTCCTACAAAACAAATAATAAGGATAAAACGCACATGAACTTCAAATAGCCCCAACCAGCCTGTTTCTGTGGGTTGAAACCTGCTATTTAGCTTCATTAGCTGTGGTCTCTGAAATCAGCTGAGCCTACCAGGAAGGTTATATAACACTCATCCATTATTTAAATGTCCACAACTCAACTCTCTCATTTATTTCCCACAATATTTACATTGGATTTTCATGGTAACTGAAAGAAGGTATTGTGGAGGCTAAATAAGGTCATTCCTTACAGTTTTGCCAAGGAAAAATTAAGGTAGTTTTTTGGTTTGTGTGTTTTTGCTTTTTTTTTTTTAATACTTTGTATGTTGCAAATGGATATTTAACGTCCTTGAAAAAGGATAGAATCATAGAAAGTCTATGATTCTTCAGCCCTCTATTTATCAGCAGCAAGGGAATTTTGAGGGTCATTTTATATCCAATAATAGAATTTTCAAGAAGCTCTGGTAGCGTAGTGCCTATGGCATTTGACTGCCGAAAAGAAGGCTGGTGGTTCAAACACACCAGCCACTCCTCAGAAGGAAGATTGGGCAATCTACTTCCATAGTTATACTGCCTCGGAAACTCAAGGAGGGTTCTCTATGAGTCAGGTCCAACTCAACGGCTGTGAGTTTTGAGTAACAGTATTTTCAAACATCAAAAAGTAGAAAGAAAAGATTAAAAGAAAAAGACAGCTACTGTTTTCAATTTTGAGCCTCACATGTTACTGTTTGTAAAACTCTATTTCTCTAGGTTTCGCCAGCCGCAAATAATTCCTATACCTGCTGGGTTATAATGCAGACAGGCTTTTAAAAGAGACATTGCTTTTCATAATCCTCTAGCTTTCCCCAAGCACTGATTTTGTGTTCTTTTCCTTCCTCAGGATCTGTGAATGCACAGAAGCTGAGGCAGAGATAATTCTGCAGTTGAAGAGTGAGCTCAGAGAAAAGGAATTAAAATTAACAGATATTCGGCTGGAGGCCCTCAGCTCTGCCCATCACCTTGACCAGATCCGGGAAGCCATGAACCGCATGCAGGTCAGCTTGGAACACGTACAAGGAAAAAGCAGGAGAGATAAAAAAGGGCTGCTTATTTTCTTCTCGTAGCTATTACAGAAATGTTCCCACTTCTAAACCCACGGTGGAAATGCTCTCTGCTTATGAAATCTTTGTAATTTCTTACTTACTCCATATGGATGGAGGATTGGGTCAAATATAGGGCTGCAGGTAGGATTGTAAACTTGTCAGTTGCTCTCTCAGACCATTCAAGGCACTTGTACTAAAGATTGGATTCAGACTGAGAGCTGAATTTTTGAAGGAACTGGTACAATTCTTGCTCCTTCACTTTTCTATGATTTACCTTTATGTTTGCTGCTTTCTGTTCTTTTTAAATTTGACTTTCAAATACCTTTACCTAGTTTCTTTTGAAAAACAACAGTAATGAACAAACTGCAAAAAGTCAACACAGCTTTCTGAATGTGGAAGTGAGAGTGATGTAAAACGCCATCTGTAGAAGTAAAGCTTTTGTGTTTCACAGAAGCATTTGAAGGCTAAATTCGGAACCAGTCTGTACTCAGCCTAAGTTTTCATTTTATTATTGTAAACCAGTAATCACTGGGTACCACAGAAGACTGAAATAAGAAAAGCTCATTGCAGAACAGATTCATCTGCCACTGTATATATTCATCAGAAGGCTCATGTTTTCATGAGCTTAATGCCCCATTTTGAAAGAACAAAAACTTTTTTAGATGTTAGTTGAGGTTTGGAAGTAATTTTGAATAAGCTCACTTAGATTGTTTTTGTCTTGCTCTCTTTTTCAACTCTTCATGAACTCAAGAGTATTTCAAATGGCATATTATTTGTCTATAAGATTTTAACATTTCTTTTCAAATGAGAAATGTTATGAATTATGCAATTATATTATATTATTATATTATTCTTATTGCAAATAAGAACAAATCCTGGAAAACTCCTCAAGTATATGATATATTCAAGAAATGATAATAAAAATAATCTAATGTATATTTTCTCTATTTGTGAATACATATACAAGTATGTGAGAAACAGAAAAAGTTATTTTTTCTTCTTTTGAAGGAAATACTATTTTATTTACATTTGTTCCTTTAACATGTTATCAAGTACTTTATCTAATAAATTTATTTACTCTGATAAAAGAGTGAGTGTCATGTTCCTCAACCAGCTAGCTCGATTTTTTTCTTTTTCCCATATTTTCCATCTTCACAACAGAATGAAATTGAAATTCTGAAGGCTGAAAATGACCGATTGAAGGCAGAAACTGGCAACACAGCTAAGCCTGCTCGGCCACCGTCAGAATCCTCAAGCAGCACCTCTTCTTCATCTTCACGGCAGTCGTTGGGACTCTCTCTAAACAATTTGAACATCACAGAGTCTGTTACCTCAGGTGATTCTGTGCACACTCCTACCTAAACCAAGCATGCCTATGATATAATGGGGATGGCATGGCCAGCCTAGGATTTGGAGGCGTTCACTCACCAGCATTCTCTCCCACACCCTCTTAAAAATGTTAACACCCTATTTCTCAGAAATAGTCCTATTTTTCTCTTACAAATATATCCTACCTTTTTAAGAACATGATCTCTAAGGCTTTCCTTTACTTTTTCACAGAAAATGTCCTTTTAAAATTACAAGTCACTTGCTACCGTCGAGTCAGATCTGACTTACATGGTAATGAGTGAGTTGTAATTTTAAAAGGACATTCTCTGTGAAAAAGTAAAGGAAAGCCTTAGAGATCATGTTCTTAAAATGACTTGTGCTTAAGAACGTACTTCCTCCTTTATTATGAATACAATGAGGAAACGAATACTCTCACTGATCATCATTAGTATTCATGAATATAATAATAACCTCATGCAATTCATAGTGTTTAGATAGTACGAAATTCATTTACTTGTGTGTAGTTATTTCTAGATTAGGCTATATGTTCCTACATGGTGTTGCCCATAGAGACCTACATTATCCAACTCTATTAAATTTTCAATAAACAAAAAGAATATACTGGCTTCTGATATTGTATTCAATGATACTAATGATGGAATGTGGGTATGGTGTTGATTCAATTGCAATTAGACTCATGTGGCAAATATTTTTATCTTAGTATCTAATTAAATATGGTGCAGAATCACCTTGTGTACAGGATTTATTTAGGAAAAATTTAAATGAGGTTTAAATGTGATAATTATAAGAAATCTTGGTGGCAGTGCTTGAGCACTCAGTGCTAACCAAAAGGTCAGTGGTTCAAACCCACCAGCCACTACAAGAGAAAGCTGTGACAATCTTCTTCTGTAGATTGTACAGCCTTGGAAACCCTATAGGTCAGTTCTACCCTGGCCTATCTGTCACTGTGAGTGAAATTGGCTTGACGCAGTGGGTGGTATTTACAAGGCACAACCACCAGATGACGCTTGAAAATAAAAAATATATATATTCCTGGGTAACTAGATTCTATTCGAGAATTGAGACTCTTTCCTGCTTGCCTTAAATAACAATAAAATTTAGAAGAAGAAGAACAAGAAGACAACTAAAATTTAACAATATGCTGATATTGATTACATTTTCAGTTTTTCTGAAAGATGCAAAAGAATCACATCTTTTGTTTGTAACGTCAGAATTTTCAGGCTGTAATTATTGATCTGATTTTACAAAAACACAAAAATTATGAACATTTTTTATAAATTATGTTACATCTTCCCTTCAAAATGTAAAATGGAAACCTAAATATATACTTGTCTTCATCTTTTATTTTTAAATTTTAAAACATGTAGTGGGGCTTGAGGGAATGATTTGAAGAGGAAATAAGTTTTAGGAACAAGCTTCAAGTAAAGTTAATGTTAAAGGCCAAGAAAAACAGAGGTATTTCAGAATTACATGAACTTACAGATAATCATGTAAAAAAGACTGTGGGAATAAATGACAATAGCTTTATAGTGTTCCATACTCTTCAAAAGATACCCAAAAAAAAAAAATGAGATCTGTAGAATCTGAGAGTTCTGAGAAAAATCATAAGTGTTGTCTCCTTGGAGATGAACCTGACAGAGAAGTGAAGTAGCTTCTACACCTAATTGCAACCAGTGCACATTTGTGTCCCTGGCTTGATTCCTAAAGAAAGAAAAGGGATCATAGTTTACAGAATCATTTAAAATGCTACTTGACATGCAGGATTTTACTGCCTGTGCTCCGTGATTTTGTTTTACTCTCTATGTAAACATAAGATTTGGGGGAGACCAGAGTGATATTAAAGTAATGTAGAGAGAACAAACATACAAAAACAAAGCCAGAGTAAATATTCAGGGAAGACTAAAAATTATAAAGGAGCTCTGGTAGCATAGTGCCTAAGGCACTTGACTGCTAACCAGAAGGCTGGTGGTTCAAACCCATCAGCCACTCCTCAGAAGGAAGATTGGGCATTCTACTTCCGTAGTGATACCGCCTTGGAAACCCAAGGAGGGGTTGCTATCAGTTGGGTCTGACTCAATGGCACATAACAACAACAACAGAAATTATAAAGATACATGTAATATCAAGGAATTATTTTAATCAGCATCATTTTAGAATGTTTATGTCCATCAGACTTAACCCCTCTATGGACCATAACTGAGAATTTGTGCCTATTTTTAAGGGGAAGAGGCAATTTTGAAGATAACTTTTTTCAAAAATGTACTATTTCAATTACCCATTTCATCATTCATGTATATTCCTATATAATTTCATTTCATTGATTATTTCTCAATAATTATGCTTTTGTCTGAACTAAGAAAACAGAAATAAATCTAATGATTAGAATACTGTTATTTAGTGAAGTAAAGCTTTGCAAGTCAGAAATGCTTTATGCTGGGGATTTTTAAGAGAAAGCTTTCCAGGGGTCATGATTAATAAAGGAAAGAAGTAGCAGGGAGAGAAGATAATTGACAAATGTCCTGTTCTTGAAATATAACAGGTTTATTCCACACGTCCAATAAAGGTAGACTTTTGAAAAGCATTCAGGTTTTGTCAGAATTTCTCTTCACTGTTACCAGAATGACAGATTTTTATTTTTCCTCTATAATAACTTATTTTCCATATATATATATATATATATATATATATATATATATATATATAATCATCACCTCATTCTTCTTACTTTTCCCTGGAGTTGTTTCTTTAGGTGATCATCACCTTCCATCAAAATAATGTGAACGGGTGGAGACCCAGAGCGATTCATAATGTGATCCTCCTACTGTCCATAGAAAAAGTTAATATAAACATCTAGAGAAAATGAATAATGGCCAGAACAGCTAAACAAAGTAAACACTGAGAAAGTGTTTTAAAAGCCTTATCTCTTTTACTGTTCTATATAATCCTAAGAAGTAGCTGTTGTATTAGCCCCATTTTATAGATGAAGAAACCAAGACTTAGGAAAACAACAATAATAATTTGTACAATAATAGTCCCCCCTTAGCTCTGGTAGCATAGTGCCTAAGGCATTTGATGGCTAACCACAAGGCTAATGATGCAAACCCACCAGCCAGTCCACAGAAGGAAGGTCAGGCAATCTACTTCCATAGTGATACTGCCTCAGAAACCCAAGGAGGGGTCACTATGACTCAGGTCCAACTCGCTGGCAGTGTGTTTGGTTTTGTGTTTACCTGCAGGAGGGTATGTTCCAAGACCCCTCAGTGGATGCCTGAAACCATGGATAGTACTGAATCCTATATATACTATGTTTTGTTTTTTCCTATACAAACATACCAGGGAGCTCTGGTAGCATAGTGGCTAAAGCACTTGACTGCTAACCAGAAGGCTGGGGTTCAAATCCACCAGCCACTCCTCGGAAGGAAGGTTGGGCAATCCTACTTCCGTAGTGATATTGCCTCGGAAACCCAAGGAGGGGTCGCTATGAGTCCGGGCCGACTCGACGGCACATAACAACAAACATACCTATGATAAAGTTTAATTTAGCAGTTAGGCACAGTAGGAGAACAGCAATAACTAGTAATACAATGGAACAGTTATTAAGTAAGATAAGGGTTACCTGAACACAAGCACTGCAATACCAGGACAGTCAATCTCCTAACTGAGACAGGGGCTAAGTGACTAATGGGCAGGTAACATATACAGTGTGGGCAAATGGACAAAGGGATCACTCACATCCTAGGTGAGACAGGGCATACAATTTCATTGTGCTGCTGAGAATGGTGCACAATTTAAAAATGATCAATTACCTATTTCTGAAATTTTCCATTTGTTAATTTTGGTCCGCTATGGACTATGGGTAACTGAAACTGGAAAGAGAAACCACAGATAAGCGGAGACTACTGAACAAGATCTTGCAGCTGTCTTTGGCATAGGTACTTCTCAAACCCAGTACTAGATAAATCTAGTGACTGACCTATTATCTACTATATTAATTTAGCTTTAAATAGCCACATATATAAAAGTCAAGGGTATTCATTCACTCGTTTATTGCTAAATATTTACTTATAGGAGGAGAAATTTCTATTTTAAGCATAAATTTTAAGAGTGGTATGAAATTAATAGAATGTTCCAAGGCAAACTTAAACAGATATGTGGATCAGGAATCATGTTAAACCCCTTCACATGGACTACTGGGCTATATATGATTTGACCCTTACCTACTGCAGCATCACTTCCTAACTCTGTCCACTTTGGTCTCCACTCTTTTAATACCCTGCATGCCTGTCACTTCCTTCAGTACAACCAGCTCCTCCATCAAGGTTTATGAACTTGTCTTGATGACTGAACTTCTCTTTTCCTGACACTTCACGTGCCTTATGGTCTTGCTCCAAAAGTTACCTCCTCAAGGAACCCTTCCAGAGCCACATACCTATCTAGAGCAGGCTGTCTTCACTTACTTTCTGTTTCTTGCACTGTTTATTTCCTGAGTAGCAATTAACATGTTCTGAAATTAGCTTAGAATGTATACTCCGAAAGAGCAGGGAACTCATGTTCCTTCTAATCTAGTATTCATCCTCAATACCCAGAACAGCTCCTGATATCTATTATTTTTAATATAATTATGTTTTTAAAATATTTGTTAAATATTTATGAACACTTATGACAATTGAGAACAGCAATCAAGAAGTTATTTGGCCATAAACTCCATGTTTCTAGAACAGCAATGGTGAGACACTCTAAACTTCTGGGGGAAAGTCATAGAGTTAAAGTCACACTTAAAGAAGACTTCCTTTTGAGTGGGCTAGGCAAAAAGGTAGAATGTTGTAAGAATGCTAGCCTGACACATGATTAAATTCCAATACAGGAGCTCCTCTTTCATGATTTAAAATATTCTAGCCAAAATCTCCCTGTTGTTAGATTGTTATTATTGAAAAGCAATATTTTAGTCTTTCTTTTTCAAAATACCATATTTTTATTGTTCAAGATAATAGATATCATTCCATTTTCAGAAGCCATTCTATTAAATTGTTCTTTACATGACGTTAAGGAGGCCTGGTGTTCCAGTGGTTAAGCTCTCTGCTGCTAACCAAAGAGTCGGGAGTTGAACTCACCAAGTGCTCCAGGAAAAAGATGTGGCAGTCTGCTTCTGTGAAGATTACAACCTTAGAAGCCCTGTGGGGAAGTTCTACAGTGTCCTATAGGGTCACTGTTAGTTGGATTGACTTGAAAGTGACTACAATGGGTTCCATGATGTTATAGTTACAGCACTTTCAGACTAGTTGAGTCCTCCCTTTCCCATGCATGTGTACTGTCCAGCACATAACTGAGTTTCCTTTGTCCACAGAACACTATCTTAGTATTAAGCATGACTCCATAATAATGACATTGTCAAAGGAAAATATATATTTGGAATACTTTGCCTTAATAATTCCCCAAATTGTTAATGTAGTATAATATGTTTTGAAAACTAATTTTTAATCATATTTAAAGGCTGTACTTTAAAGGTTAGCTAGCTTTATCATACTTTTTTAATTCTTAGCTTATTGTTAGAAATACTATTTTGATTTTGCAACTATAAGCGTACAGGGTACAGGAGAGGAATAGTTAATATACTTCTGTAGGAAAGTACAATGCATGGGTTGAAATCAGTAACAGAACCTAATAATTATGAGTATAATGTAAGCCATAGTACAACTGAAAGTGGACCGAATGCTTGAAAATAATTTGATTTGACAGTCAGTCTCAGCACGTTTGCATACATAAATTACATGGGTATTTCTTGGATATTTTAAGTTGGACAGGAAAATCTGATTGCTTTTCAGTTTGTCATGTTTATAATCGTGATTGAATATGACTCAGGTATTACTCAAACCTGTGTGTAATGAAAAAAAAAGCCTCTTATTTTCTCATCTAATGGCAATGGCCCAATACTTAGGTGAAGATGGTTAGAAGTAGAAATAAGTTCTTAGAAATTTTAATACAGCCATGGTAATAGATCATCTTGAAAACATGAGGTTTCCAATCAGTGAGGTTAGAATTACAAGCAAAAAGGCTACCTAGTCCCACTGAAACATATAATACTTTGAGGGAGAAAACAGTTACAACAAACAATATAATTGATGGTACTCAGTTATGTGTTGTGTGTTTCTCTTTTAAATTTCGATAGATATTTTACTAGATGATTCTGGTGATGCAACTGGACATAAAGATGGCCGCAGTGTGAAAATTATAGTCTCCATAGGCAAGGGCTATGGTCAAACAAAGGTATTTCTTTCATCTTAAATTCCTTATTATAAAAGGCTGAGAATTACTATGAGTCAAATGTATTTTATATTTTAGTATTTGTCATTGTGTGTACACTATGAAAGATATTTGCCTTGGCATTATTTTTATGTTATACAAGAATGTTTAATGTTATACAAGAATGAAATTTAAGGACACTAGAAGTTACATCATCATCTAAGCAGAACCCTATCTCATATGTATCTTGTGTTAATTCTCTGTAAACAATACTGTTAATTCCATATCCCCTTAAGTTCCACAACTGAAAACAAAAGTTGCTTTCTTTCTATAAGCATCTTATCTAATATACTCTTTCCATATTACTTATAGATTATAGGCATGCCTCATAGATATTGCAGGTTTGGTTCCAAACTGCCACAATAAAGCAAACATCACAATAAAGAAATTCATACAAAATTCTTTTTTGTTTCCCAGTACATGTAAAGCTATATTTATACTATCCATTAGTCTATTAAATGTGCAATAGCATAGTGAAAAAATTTTAAATATTGTGAGAATAACTAGAATGTGACACAGACACATGAGTACATGCTGTTGGAAAAATGACTTGTTCAATGCATGGTTGCCACAAACCTTCAATTGGTTTAAAAAAAAAAAATGAAGTACGATAAAGCAAAGCACAATAAAATGAGATGTGGCTGTAGATGTAATGTTTATGATATGTATTAACATGTTGCTAGAACTGTCAGCCTGATCTCTGTGCGAAGAAAAGACTATAAGCTTTATGAATTTTTAGACACCAGAAGACGTATTTTCTACCGAGCTCACTCAGCATGAAGATATCCCATTGAAGCTACATGTCTGTATCATTTTTAAGCATTTCATTTTTTCTGAAATTAAATATTGCCTTTAAATTGGCAATTCCATTCTGAATCTACCCTTTCCTTAAAAGTAAAAGGATTCTTTTCAGTTGCACTTTTTATTTGAGTAGGAGCTCTGGTGGCATAGTGCTTAAGGCTTTTGACTCTAACCAGAAGGCTGGCAGTTCAAACCCACCAGCCATTCCTGGGAAGGAAGGTTGGGCAATCTACTTCCATAGTGATACCACCTCGGAAACCCAAGGAGGGATCGCTGTAAGTCCAATCTACTTGATGGCAGTGAGTTTGTCTTTTTTTGTTTTCACTTGAGTGGCAAAAGTTACAAATTTGTTAATAAGCCCCCCTTTTTCCCCCATATCAAATAAAATAAATGTCTTTAGAATTTTGAAGTAATTGTGGTATTTAGGTTTGAAAACATCTTGGGATATTACTGGTGGATTTTTACACTAAGCAAAAGTTCCTAAGACTCTAGTGCTATAAACTTACTGCTTGAGCTGCAGTCTTGTACCTGCTTTTCCCAAGTGGTTATTTATATGACAGAGTATAATAGACTCATGAAAGCCTCAACCATCTCTAATTTAAAAGCAACTCTTTATAAAGTATTGTTTAAGTGTATGTTTTAACTGGGTCATAATCACACTGAAAAACAAGTTTTCTTTTCTTAAAATAGCTTAAAAATACAATGTCTTTGAACATTTTTTTCTAGTAATGCTTAAATAATTAAAACATGTGCACACTGATTTGGCTGTATATTTCTTCACTTTTTCTGAAGAGCACACTGACTTCAGACTCAGATGATATCTAAATAATTGATGGCAATAATAATTTACATTTACAGGGTTAAATATTATAGAGGAGAAACTAAGGTCACACTTTTTAATTAGCTGGTAGGGAATGTATGTTGTAGAATCCACTATCTTCTAACATCTGACCCAGTAATTATTTTGTCATTCCTTAAAGACTTTGTAGGTGATGACTAGAACCAGGAATGTAGTATACCAAACCAAACTCATTGCCATCAAGTTGATTCCAACTCATGCAAACATCACTGGGTTGCCAAGGCTGTAAAATTTGCTTAAGCAGACTACCTCATCTTCCGTGGAGTACCTGGTGGGTTAGAACCACTGACATTTGGTTAGCAGCCAAATGCCTTAACCACTACACCACCAAAGCTCCTGGAATGTAGTATATCAACTATTTAATTGTATCTAATGGCCACTCCTTGGAAGGAAGTTTGGGCAATCCTACTTGCGTAGTGATACTGCCTCAGAAACCCAAGGAGGGGTCGCTATGAGTCGGGCCAACTCGACAACCAAACAGCAACAACAACGACAATGTTATCATGATGACTATTCCATGTAATCATTTCCAATTATCATAAAAAAGGGCTCTAGTCTAACTGTAGTCCAGTTAGACTACAAAAACTGAATTATTTACTTTTCCAATATATAGAAACTCTTCAAAATATCTTCTTACAAAGAAAGATGAATTTGGGGCCATTACTTTTATTGTAAAAATGCTTTGCTTAACAAAATGTGTCCTGCAGGATTCCCTTGTACTTCTTTTAACAATGAATTTTCTAGTAAATCAAAAAATGGGAACTGTTTTATAAATATGTAAATGTGATACAGCCATAGATAATTTTTTTTAAGCTGCATTGTATTTTAGAGATAATCTAAGTTAATAAATTTGAAAACTGAGTTTGAGATTTATCAAAGATAAGATCACAGAACAGTATGCTGAAGTTCTGGGACTCATGTAGTACATTCTACTTCATCCCTATCAGCAGTTCCCTTCTACCAGGCTGCTTCCCTTCGTGACTGCACCACTGCATTATAACAGAAAACGGCTCTTTCTGTTCCCTGCCCTTTCAGTCTACTGATCAGGTTCATGAATCAGCTTTCCTTGATGTACCACTTTTTCTGATCTCATTTTTTCTTACTGTTGTTGCTGCTGTAACTTTGGTAGGTTGGTTGGTTATTTTATGGGGGTGTTTTATTCAATCAGTCATGTATGTGTTTACTATAAAACCCATAGGCTTAATTAATATTTTACTCCTAGTCACTAGCTACTTTAATAAGTTTTAGAAGAAAATGTAGTAATAATATTAGATACACAGTTGGATTTTATTTTGTTTTATTTTGTTCTTATTTAGGATCAGAAATCTCAGGCATATTTGATAGGTTCCATTGGTGTTAGTGGAAAAACCAAGTGGGATGTCTTAGATGGTGTAATTAGACGTCTCTTTAAGGTAAGTTGTGCAATGTGACTGATATTAATGTTCAACTGTGTTTCATTGCAGAGTTTCCATTCTAGCTTGGGCACATCTGCCTTTGCTCTCCTCCATTTCAAATATTAAAGAAAGCTTTCTCTCTTCTTACTATCTGATAAAACAGTTCTTATAGCATCCATTTCTAAAATTCTTGACAGCTGGCTTCATATTCCCATGAGTTTTTTGATTTGTTGTAGATGAGTTGAACTGCTGTTTTGACTTTCCTTTTTGTGTGTACCATTTTAGGAGTATGTGTTCCGAATTGATACATCCACTAGCCTTGGTCTGAGCTCTGACTGCATTGCTAGCTACTGTATAGGAGATTTAATTAGATCTCACAGCCTAGAAGTGCCTGAACTGCTGCCTTGTGGATATCTTGTTGGAGATAATAACGTCATCACTGTGAACCTGAAAGGTAAAAAGAAAAAGGAAAGACAAATGTTTTTCTATTTACTTTTGTTACAAACATTTTTCTCTTTTGAAGTTTCCCTTCAAATTGTAACTTTAAAAGTTGTGTTAAGCACTTTTCTGTTAACAATTTTGGTGTGAAATGAACCATACTGGGTTTTTTAAAGAAACACTAAAATCCTATTATCACACTAAAATTCCAGTTAATGAAATTCTTTGAGTCCTGGAATATGAAAGTTGAAATATAATTTTGAAAATTCCCAAAAACTCACAAAAAAAGAATGTGTTTCAAACAACTTCAAATTTCTAGGTTTTCTCCATTAGCATTTTACCTTTAGAGAGGATTCAAAAATTTTATTGTATATTGAAAAGCAATATAGTCATTGCAGTATCTCTGATTTCAAAATAATTGTCCCCAACAAATACCTTATGGGGATAGAGAATGGAAATTGAGTACTAGGAAGGAAAAATTCTGTCTTCTTTGCTTTAGATGATATGAGAAATGATAAATTGTTGTTGTTGTAACAGAAGTATACTTTATTCAGTAATTCCTTTTTCATATAAAAGAATCAGTATACACCTAAGTAAACAATGGGCTAATGGGGAGTTTGTCAGTATTTGATTTTATGATTATAGTAATTGGATTAGTAAAACATGACACTATTACTTCCTTTCCTGATTCTTTGCCAATCAAAATTTGCGTTCTTCAAAAGCTTAAGTGATTTTACAGCTGGAAAATTGAATGAAATATAGAAATAAATAGAAAGGAAACAGTAATAAACATATACATATATATACACACATATACATATATATGTTTTATGCATATTTATAATCTTCAGATTTATTCTTAACAAAATTAGCATCTCAAAGGCATACAAGAATTTATAATAGAATTTATAGTAATAAAATGTTTCTGGAGCAAAAATAGTGAAAAAACAGCTTGCTTTCATTTGTATGTTAACTCTGCCTTAATAATGATATGTTTGCTGATTTAAAATGACACCACATCTTTATGGTTTAGAGAGATCAATAAAAGTGTTTTGCAAGGGCTGCATTCCCACTATTAACATAGCTCTGTTGTTGGTTGATACTATATTCTAAATTCTAGTTTCTATAGTACAATAACTCATGCTGTTCCTTTTGTTTCTTCCTTCAGGCGTAGAAGAAAATAGTCTGGACAGTTTTGTTTTTGATACGCTAATTCCTAAACCAATTTCCCAAAGGTACTTTAACTTGTTGATGGAGCATCACAGAATCATACTCTCAGGACCAAGTGGTACTGGAAAGACTTATTTAGCAAACAAACTTGCTGAATATGTAATAACCAAATCTGGGAGAAAAAAAACAGAGGATGCAATTGCCACTTTTAATGTGGACCACAAGTCAAGTAAGGTAAGTCATAAAATCCTAAGAGAATGGGTATAGTTTATCCATTGGTGTTTTAAGCAATTAAGTCTTTAGATTATGTGAGACTTCCATATTGTACACGGAAAAAAAGGAATTCGCTCCTTTGACTAAAACTAGACTCTGGCAGATGACAAGCCCTGTTCAATGTATTTGAAAAAGATTCAACAGCATTCAGCTAGTGAATATTCAAGGAGCTCTGGTGGCTCAAGCGTTAAGTGCTAGGCTGCCAATTGAAAGGTCTTCTGTTGAACCACAAGCAGCTCCACAGGAAAAAAAGACCTGGTGATCTGCTTCCTTGATTACATGATTACAGACTGGGGACCTTCATGAGGAAGTTCTACACTGTTAATAGGGTCACTGTGAGTCAGAATCGACTCCATGGCACACAACAACAACGTCAGGTACTCCACAAGGCATTGAGGCTCTACAGGAAAAATGACAAGGTCACAGCTATTTGATTTCTCTTAGATTTTCTTTTGTGAAGTGTTAGAGTTGACTAGGTCTCTGCAAAGTATAATAGAAGCAATAGAGAAGAATAACTCCTCCTGGAGGAATTAAGAGCTCTGGTAGCATAGTGCCTAAGGCATTGGGCTACTAACCAGAAGGCTGGTGGTTCAAACCCACCAGTTACGCCTCGGAAGGAAGACTGGACAATCTACTTCTATAGAGATACCTCCTCAGAAACCCAAGGAGGGGTTGCTGTGGACTTAAGATCAGTGAGTTTGGTTTCATTTTTTGATTTGGAGGAATAAGAGCTTTACATGAAAGGCAATACATAGTCTGAATCTTAACAGATAAGTGGGAATTGATTAGGGTGCTGCAGGAATAGGAGTTTGGGAATAGAATATTCTAGGCAGAAGTTCCATGAGCACCAAACAATTTACTTACGTCACATAACCATTAGCTTTTTACTTAAGAAACTTAGGAAACTGAACACTTCCATTTTACCATCTATTGAGGTCTAAATTGTGCCATAATAATCAACACAAACACTCTCAGCTATTAAATAGACTAGAAGGAGCCAGGACTTTTATACATTCTGAGTAAAATACAGAATTCTAAAAATGAAATGCATTATTCCTAACACTACACTATTTTTTCCCTGTAATTATTCATTACAGTCTGAATCAATTCAGTCTAAGTTTGTCTTGCAAAACTGCAACTGTTACAAGCAATAACTTGAGAACTTCAGATGATACCAGGTCATGGTTTTTCCCAAAGGTAACCTGCTTAGAAGATTTAAACAGACCCAATATTTCAGAAACTTTAGACCTGAACATTCAAAATTAAAAAAAAAAAGGATTCCTAACAGTTTTCCAGATTCATTGGATTCTTGAAGAAAACTAGACATAAACCTCAGTGAACAAAAAGTACTTAATGGAGCAGCTCATTAAGGCCTTGACAATGATCAGCTGTGGAATCTTGGGCAGATCACTGAATTTGTTCAGGCCTCAGTTTCCTCAGCTATAAAATGAGAATTATAGTAGGATTGTGGTAAAGACTATATGAGTGTGTATATGGTGGGAGGAGGAGGGGTATGAGAGAGACAGAGAGAGAAAGATTGAGACAGAACAGCACAAGTGTTAGTATAACATAGTATGAGGTCATCTGCAATTATTCTTGACAGTCGTTGGCCACCAATAACTCATTCTTATACAAATAACTCTCTCACACACACCTTTGTTCAAAATTGTCTTGTATGCACTCTTCAAGGAGAGCAATGGCAAACAAAGCTCAAAGAGATATCTTAAACTTAACTAAATATGGTATGTGAATTCCATATACTTCCTTGGAACTCAGCACTGTTCAAATTGTGTTTGTACAACCTATGGTCATTTCAACTAAGAAGACATGGAAGCTGAGGCAGAATATTTGACTCTTCTCTGAGCAAAAGGAGGAACAGCACGATTGTTTGCGCTCTTCAGCCTGCATGTTTAATGCCTCCTGTGAATTCTGTATCCTCATATCTTTATATAAAAGCCTTTTAACACATTTTTTTCTTTCAGCTGAAAAAGATAAAAGCTTCGAGGTCCCTTAGTCATCCTCAGTGTTCTCTTTGGTTTTTCCTCTATTTTGATTTGAGAGAACTCTTCAAAAAAAAAAAAAAGTGGGAAAAAGTGGTTAGAAAATAAAAGTAGAGTGGATTTATTACATAGACCCAGGGATTTTAATAAAGTTTGATATCACTTAAAATTAAATTTTGAATAAAATAAATTTAATTTGGACTTCATTTAAAAAAACGAAGGAAATACATGTTAAATGGTTGTTGTCAAGGATATAAATTGACATACTAAAATAAAGTTGATTAATTTACATTTATTATGTTTCCCTCTTCCAAAAAGTCTACTGTTATATTCTCTTTTCATATCAGTTTAAAAAGTGGTTAGTGCTTAGAGATGTTCTTAATCAATAATCATATGTGAATGTCCTTTTAAACATTTTGATCAAATGTTTCCAACACTCTTATGTTCTGCTTTTTCAGAAGAAGACCATTTGTGCCATTATTTGGTCAGCTCAGTTTTTGAAATAGCAAAATAATGAAAAATCAAGCATTGCCAAGACTGTTTGAACAGAATTAATGATGGTAGGAAACAGTAATAGGAAAAAAATCCATAGATAAATCACATGGGATCCAGCACCAAGAAAACAAAATATAACTGAACAAATGTTTATTGTTTCCTTTATGTTTGTAAGATATGAATGGGCTGTCAGTAATGCTGGATACAGAGTTATTGGCAGAGAATTTGGCCAATTCCTGCCAAATTGTCAGAGAATATGCACTTTGGATTTTTTTGGAGGGTGGGCAGGGAAAGCGGGAGAAGGTAAGAGTGATACAGAGGAAAAGGGGTGGCAAGCTGAGATTGTGTTAGGGATAGCTACTGACAGTATAAAATTACTAAAATAAAATGAGAATGAAGAATGAAATAAATCCTTTCTTTGAAAATATTCAAATGAAGCTGTGTAATTTCTGATGTGCTGTTTGCTGTGCCATAGATAGCACTGGAGAAAACCGAAAAGCACTTACTGATTCAAAAAAAAAAAAAAAAAAATTAAACTATGAACTACCAGATGACAAGATCTTTTCATGTTTTTTGATACCTCTGCATTTTATATTCCATCCTTTTTCCCACTCTCCAAAGCCTCCCTCAAGGGGCCAGCCGGAATATTTTGATTGAGAAAAGTACACATAAACAATTATCCTTAGTGACATTTGATATAGCAGGCCCAGAAGGCTAGAGATGGGGTAGTAAAGAGTACATAGCCAGCTGAATCCACTTGGAATGCTAAGTGGGAAGAGATCTGAAAACTAGACTTGGCAGATTCATTTTTCAGTGTGTCTGAAGTCAAAACCAGAGGAAGCAATGATCAACAGTTTTTATATAACTACTGGGATCTTGTATATTTTTCAAAATATGGTGTTAATCTCATTATTAATGTCCACACAGATGTAACTTTTTATTCTGCCATAACTTTTCACCGTGAAACTTTTGATGGCACTGCATCTATACTTCAATTTAAGATTTTACCCCATTCAAGCAAGAATGAGGATCATGAAGTGATTTCAAAAAAACCCTTAAGTTATGTGACAAAATTCTGTGTACATCCAACTGGTCCATAGCTTTCATCAGATTCCCAAAAGGATCTGCTGTCCCAGGATGAGAGAGAGCCACATTAGAATCCAATGGACATGTTCTTACCAAATTCACTCACTGATTTCTTAATTACCAAATTTAATGCCTCTGCTTCTGTTCTCTCCATCTTTAACTTGTGTATAGTGAGTTGCTACTGTTGACCTCCCCCTTCAAGAGACTCTTCTGATATTCGTGATTTGCACTCTCTCCTTGTTTTCTTCCTTCTCTCTAGTAAGCTCCTTCTGTCATTTTTTCTGACCACTTTTCTGTAGCCTACTAGTTAAATGAAAAAAATCCCCCAACATTCTGTTCTCTCTTATTTGTATACTCATCTGAATGACAACTATGACTTCACCTACCACTCCAAATGGAAATTATAAGCCATGTCCACACTCCCCATAGTAGGCCTAAGTTTCTAATAGCTTACTAATTTGTTTCTATTAGCCTACTAAGATATATGTTTAGAAATGTCAATTTACGCTCTGATAAAATTATCATAAATTCATCCTCTTCCATTCATCTCCACCATTACCATCCTTGCACTCAGATTAACACACACTATCACATGGACTACTCTACCTTTCTAAATGCTTGATCTACACTCTCCCTTAAACTTTCTTCCTCTCCTTTCCTGACCTTGTCATTTCACTATATGACAAACTGAGTAGGTTTTTATGTTTAAAATCTGATCACATCAAAATCCTTCAATTCTTTCCTGTTGCTTTCTACATTAGATCAAAAGTCTTCCCACACTTTCACATGCCTATGAAGTTTTGTAGTCTTTCTTGGCTTTAATTATGTCAGTATTCTCTTAACTGGATTCTTCTATTCTTCTTTTCCCAGTATACTTAACACACTATTAGACTGTTATTCTAACTATGCTCTTCAGATTCCCAGAACATACAATACTTTTTCATTGCCTACAGGAAAAGTACAGTGATCTTTCCAATTTATTCACTACAACTGACTTTCACAAACCATGTACTATTAGGTATATATTCTCTCTATTCAGAATGCTCCTCTCCCAACTTTAGGCATCAAAACTTTACAAAATCTTAAAAATAGAGCATTAATGGCAAATTATACCATTACTTAAAAATCTTTCCAAGCAGTTATAAGTAATCTTCATATGCTCTGATGAAAATCTTTGGTCTATACTTTTTTGAAGTAATATATTATTTTCAACAATGAATTACAGTTATACATGTTCATGTCTAGGAGCTCTGGTAGCATAGTGCCTAAAGCACTTGACTGCTAACCAGAAGGCTGGCAGTTCAAACCCCACAGCCACTCCTCAGAAAGAAGATAGGGCAATCTACTTCCATAGTGATACTGCCTTGGAAACCCAGGGAGGGGTTGCTATGAGTCGGGTCTGACTGAGCGGCACATAACAACAACAACAACAACATATTCATGCCTAATGTTCTGTTCTGGGCCTTAAACTTCTTGGATGCTTTTTCTATTTCTAATTAATTATTCTGTAGTTCACATTTCCATTTCTCTTGATAAATAAATTGTTCACCACTGAAAATTAAAATAAATTGTTCACAGTTGCTTATTTAGCAAAATCTATACTTGTG
>NW_006921777.1:2327330-2357511 GCF_000298275.1 Orycteropus afer afer | reverse complement strand
AGTGCTTTAGGCACTACGCTACCAGAACTCTATACTAGCCAGTATGAATTCTACTTATTCTTTAAGATATATCCCAAATGCCACCTCCCTATGTAGTCCGTCAGGATTCCCTGTTGCAACTGATCCCTTCCCCTTCTGTAAGCCACATTCCTACTTTAACCTCTTCCATGGAATGTTTCACATTGCACTTTCTAAGTTCATTATTTATGTCCATGCCTACCATCCTTACTGAGCTCCAAGTTACCTCTTCCAGAAAGCTTTCCTTGGCACCCACCATCTAGGTTAACCCCCACAAACACATCTCATAGATCCTAATACACTTGTGACATTATATTGAAACTATTTTTCATATTTAAATTCTTATGTGGAAACTCTTAGCACCTACAGAAGACAGTCTAATTACCCTTTTAACTCCTATGCTCAGAAAAGTATACAATGTAGTTCTTATATATGTTAAACTTAACTTGAACTCCATAATAACAAGTGCAGTACTTCATATTTCTGTATGCTCCCAGGACATAAGCATGTAGGTAGTGAATAATTTATAAATGAATAAATGACCTAATATAGCTAGATCAATGTTGTAAATTCTATTTTATCTTTTTTAAGTAAGTGAAACTCTGAATTATTCTCAAAGTTTATTTATTTTGTATTCTTTGATTTAGACAGCATTCTATTTGGTTGGCTCAATATAAGACACATAGTACATTGGTCTCTAATAAATTTTATATTTGAACTTAAATGAATATATTAATAAATGCTTCAAAACCCTGGGCATGGTGGTTTTATACTCTTCTACTTTTACTTCTAAAACTTGTATTTCTGACAGAGGGAGAGGCATCTAGGATATACAGTTTACATATTTACCTGCCTGCCAAAAATTAGGATCACAGAATTTTTTTTTTTAACCCTCAGCAAGATTTACAAATTAAAAATGTCATTGTAAATATGCAAATATTATGGAAATGCTTTTACTGATTAGGATAACTCTGAGAAACCTAATTATGTTCCTGGCCTACCCATCTGTGAGAGCAGTCAATCAGCAAACTGGTTATCATATTTAGATTAAAAGCTACTTTGCAGGGATAATACCTGTAATAGACTTGAGAAGCTCTAGAACTGTTAAATGCGAATTTCAAGTGACCCAGTGAGGGTGAAAAAAAATAAAAGTTGTCTTTGTTTAAAAACACAGTAATTTTATGCACGTTGTAAGTAACCACACTTTTATTTGAGTTCTGGGGCTACATTTTTAAATGTATGCCATCTACCCAAATTGGAAATAAAATATTAAAAGTATTAGCAAATTTAGGGTGCCATTTTGGAAAGCCTCATGTACTTTGGTCATGTTGTCAGAAGGGATCTGTCCCTGGAGCAGGATACATGCCTGGGAAAGTAGAAGAAAACCCAAAACAAATTCACTGCCATCAAGTAGATTCCGACTCATAGCGACCCTCATTAGGTTTCTGAGGTGGTAAATCTTCACAGAAGTAGATTGCCTGCCCCCCCCCAAAAAAAAATAAAAACCAAACTCACCGCCATCAAGTCAGATCCGACTCATAGCCACCCCTCCTTGAGTTTCTGAGGCAGTATCATTACAGAAGTAGATTGCCTAACTTTCTTTCCGAGGAGTGGCTGGTGGGTTTGAACCACCAGTCTTCTGGTTAGTGGCCAAATGCTTTAGGCACTGTGCTACCAGAGGTCCTATAGATTGCCCAGCTCAGTGAAAAAGGGGAAGACCCTCAACGAGAAGGATTGAGACAGTGGCTGTAGCCATGAGCTGGGGCATAACAAAGATTTGAGGGTGGCGCAAGACCAGGCAGTCTTTCATTCTGTTGTTGTACATACAGTCACTATGAGTCAGAGATGACCCAATGGCACATATGACATTTTGGATTTAATCTATCTTTGAAATTATAAAGTTCACTAAACTTCAGTTTTATCACTGGAATACCAAAAATAAGGAAGTTTTGATATTTGTAGTTTTTCATAAGAATTCATGCCTAGAACTCTTTTTATTTCTCTTTTTAGAGGAAAACAACTGAGAAATATGTTGTTTTGTTCACAATTTTGTATTTAATGTAGGTGTTCTTTACTGGCTCTTTTCACCTTCTCCTTTTCTTTTTTCTCTTTCCTTTTTTTTTTTTTTTTTTATATAATGCTCTCTCAGCTTTGTATGTTCTTTGCTTTGTAGTCTAGGGTTTTATATCGATGGAATGATCTATGTGTTTTTAACGAAACTTGCCAATGGAAAGCAAATATGAATCACTTGCCATGTGGTATAAACATATCACTGATGTGCTTCTTTTCTCTATTCTTTAAAGGAAGTACAGCAATATCTAGCTAACCTGGCTGAACAGTGCAGTGCTGATAATAATGATGCAGAGCTCCCAGTTGTAATAATCCTTGATAATCTTCATCATGTGATGGGCTCTTTGAGTGATATCTTCAATGGCTTTCTCAACTGTAAATATAACAAATGGTATGCTTATCAAATCTTTAATGAGGAAATGTGAAAAATTATGATCAAAGTTGAGTTCTTAGGCCTTTATACTTTTTAGACCTGTAATGGATATAATTAATTTGAGAAACCCATGTTACTTTTACAGCATATTTCCAAGGCATCCTTATGTTCCTTAGAACATTTATCTATTACTTCAACAGGTACATATATACAGGCTGGAAACATTATTTCCTTAATGATGTAAGCATCCACAATATCCTGAAAGTCTGGGGGATTTAAATATCAATGATAGAATAGTTCGAATCAGGGAAACTAAGAACTGGAATGAGCCTCTCAATCTCTGGTTTCATTTTCAATCCATCTCAATGTTTAAATTCACCCTTCCTATAAGGAATATTGTAATAAATTCAGATATAACTCATTCTATTAATGGATCTGATTTGTAAACATTACTATGAAAGGGAAAGTTAAAGTAGGGTATAATGATCTGAAAACCTGTTAGAGATCAATTGTAGCATGTCCCTTAAAGAAAGGATACATAAGAACATTAACATAAATGATACTACCTGCTATGGTGCCAGATATTATCAAGTAATCATTGCTATAGAAATAAACCTTTAAAAACAAATAAAAATAAAATAAGAGTTGAAGCTAGAACACAAATTCTCTCATGTAAGTTAGAACCTTTTAAACTAACTGTAAAGAATTAAGCTAAAGAAGCAATGAAATTGATTAGAATAATAAGTCATAAGATATTAGACTAGGAAGAGACCAGTGTGATTATGCTAATCTCTTGATTTTACATTGATAAACTCAGCCCCTGAGAGAGAAAACAATTTGTCTGGGATGCCAGAGCTGAAACTAGAACCCCAAGTCTCATTTTCCACCCCAATGATTTGTCATTTTTCAACCTCAAATTACAAAGTTTTTGTTTTCAAACCCAATCTCAAAATGGAATACTTCATATTTATATAACTATTTTCTAAGGCCTTTCTAACATATTAATCTATTTTATTCCCCAGTATACTAAATGTCCTTTCCTTTTTTTATATTTTTATTTACTTTTTTTATTTTCCAGTCCTTACATTATTGGAACAATGAATCAGGGAGTTTCTTCATCACCAAACCTAGAGCTGCATCACAATTTCAGGTAAAGATAAATTGTGTGTGTGTGTGTTGTTTTGTTTTATTGTTGCTTCTGTTTATTTTGGTTGGTATTTTTTTTTTCCTATTTCAAAGTTGACAGATTCTGCCAATGGTGACCTGTGGTGTGCAAATAATTCTCACTTCTTCAGACACTCTTTATCAGGCAGACCTTCTGTGATCCTCTTCTTATAATCAGAAGTGTTGCTTAAAAAAAAAAAGAAAAGTTTCTCCTACTCACTATGTCACCAGCTAAAGTAGAGCACTTTTCTTCTAAGTGTGAGGATGTGAAAAGAGTTCCTATTTCAGGATTTGTGATTCTCCTACAGAAGAGTGCTCAGCATGTAGCCTCCCACTCACCTCTGACGCACATGAGCTTCTCTTTAGCTCAAAAAAGAAGTGTTAGTTAAGTTAAAGCTCTAATGATAATAAACTTCTTAAACCCTTTAATTATAGAAATGTACCATCAATTGAAATGGGAACATAGCTACTTTATATTGGTCAGGGTATCACTGTGGACTTAAATTTAAATTATAAAAAATGTCTGATCTTTTTTTTCTAGGTGGGTACTATGTGCAAACCACACAGAACCGGTGAAAGGTTTTCTAGGCAGATATCTTCGAAGGAAAATGATAGAGATAGAAATTGAAAGGAACATACGCAATAATGACTTAGTCAAAATTATAGACTGGATTCCTAAGACGTGGCATCATCTCAACAGTTTTTTGGAAACGCACAGTTCTTCTGATGTTACCATTGGTGAGTTCCAAAATTACAATACAGGCCATCCCCAGGTTATAAAGATCCGACGTATGTATAATTTGGACTTGCCTTTAATGTTATGTAAATTTGCCTTTCCTTTGCACTGATTAAACCAATCCCTGCTAGAAAGAAACTCTTCATCACAATCACCTTCACTTGCTGTGAAAAGCTTTTAAATTATTGAAAAGGCTTTGAGGCTTTTCTTTCCCTACAAACCAAACCAAAATCCACTGCCACTGAGTGAATTCCAACTCATAGTGACCCTATAGGACAGAATAGAGCTGCCCCATGGGGTTTTCCAGGCTGCAAATCTTTATGAAAGCAAGCTGCCACATCCTTCTCATGGGGAGAAGATGGTAGGTTCAAGTTGAAGATCTTTAGGTTGTTGTTGTTGTTGTTGTTGTTGTTGTTAAGTGCCATGAGTTGGACCCAACTCATAACAACCCCTCCTTAGGTTTCCAAGGTTGTATCACTACAGAAGTAGATAGCCCAACCTTCCTTCCAATATGTTAACCACTATGCCACCAGAGCTCCTTCTTGCACTGAAGTATGGTTAAATAAGAACTGTATGCACCTGTTCCAACGTACCTACAAATTTGACCTAAGGACACACTTAGGAACAGATCTCATTTGTAACCTGGGGATAGTGGATATGCTATCCTCCAGGAATGAAGAGTGCTTGATGAAGATGGCCAGATTGAGTGGTGAAAAATAACAAAACAAGCTAAGTTTGTTGAACTTCTAAAGATTTAAATTTACTTTTTTCCTTTCAGAAAGTTTGCTTTCTTCTCAATTCATTTTTTTCAAATATTCATCACTTATAAAAATCGCATATTACTGATATCAAATAAGTTTAATATATATGAATATCCAGAAATCAGATGACCATTTGAAATAAATAGTGTCTGTTTAGGGTACCGTTTTTATGCTAAAACCAAATTTTAACTGATGGCGCATATCAAATATAGTTGTGAGAAAAGATTTTACTTAGAGATGATTTAAGTGTCTGATATTTTTTCAAGGAGTCCTGTGGTACAACAGTTAAACTCTAGGGTACAGTTCTAAGGTTGGTAGTTCAAACCCACCCAATGACTCCATGGGAGAAAAGACCTAGTTATCTGCTCCTGTGAATATTATAGCCTAGAAAACATATGAGGCTGTTCTACTCTGTCATATTGGGTTGCTGTGAGTGAAAAACAGAATGGACGGCACCTGAAAACAACAACAACAGTAATATATATATATTTGGTATTTTCAGAAAGACCAAATTTTTAAAATTATCTTTCTTTAATTGACATAAAGATGTTTATTTTTATATTCCTTCTTAAATTGCTTGGATAGAAGTCCTTTTCACATTGTTATGGATCACACAGATTGACTCACTAACTATATCATGTAGATTAAACAAATAACTCCTTTTATGAAGATTAGAAATAAAAATTCCAAATTTGGCATCAGAAGATATGGGCTCTTCTACTTCTGCAAATAATAACATATTTTATATTTGGAAATCCATTTTCTCATTTGTAAAATGGATCAGGTTGACTGCATTATGACATTAAAGATTTCTCATAACCATAATATTCTGTGCTTTAGATTAAGATTTTAAGAAAGAAGGGCCTAAGATACTGGGTTTTTAGTAAAATATATGATAATAATTATCAAGCTATTTTCTAAAAATCAAACAAGAATTGTATTAAATCCCCAAAATAATGCCTAGAGATATGTTTAGATGGCTAATTATAATGCATCTCAAAAATATTTTGTTATTTGTTTCTTCTCAGGGCCCCGACTCTTCCTTCCTTGCCCTATGGATGTAGAAGGTTCTAGAGTGTGGTTCATGGATCTCTGGAACTATTCTTTGGTACCTTATATTCTGGAGGCAGTGAGAGAAGGTCTTCAGGTATAGTCCCCAATGGTCTTTATTACTTAAGAAAATGCCTTTTCTCTGAGTATTTCTGCAGGAGCAAAAGGCATGAATTATGTAAATATAGCGCTAAAGTAAGAGCAACTTTTGTTCAATGCTTTTGCCTTTTCTGAAACATATATAGGAAAAAAAAGCAAGCAAGGTTATTCTAACAACCACATATTTACGGTCAACTTTATTGCTGTGGGTGTATACACTGCTTTAATAGGTAGCCAGGTGACTACATAGCTCTACATTTTACGTAGACGTGAGAATGGTCAGACTTCATCTCCCATATTTTAGTCATGTTATCAGGACAGACCAGTGCTGGGAAAAGGATATTACGTTTGGTTAAAAAAAAAAAAAGTTTTTCCTCCGTGTCATTGAGTCGCTTCGACTCATAGAGACCCATCCTTGGGTTTCCGAGGCAGTATCTCTACAGAGTAGATTGCCCAATCTTTCTTCCGAGGAATGGCTGGTGGGTTTGAACCAGCAGCCTTTTGGTTAGCAGTCAAATACCTAGGCACTACACCACCAGGGTAGTAGAGGATAAGTGCTAAAGGGGAAGACCCTCAATGAGATGGATTGGCACAGTGGCTGCAATAATGGGCTCAAGCATAACAACAATTGTGGGGGTGGTGCAGGACTGGCAGTGTTTTGTTCTGTTGTATGTGAGGTCACTGTAAGTTGAAAATGACTCTAAGGCACCTAACAAGAACAACATCATCTTGTGAGGCAGTCATGACTTACATCACCCTTGGCCCTTTATACTCCAACCAAATGTTTTGCAACAAGTAGATTTTACTTCTCAGTTCTCTGTTTTTAGTATATGTCATGTTTGAAATTCTTAAACACCATTTTTGAGTAAGTACTGTAAATTCTAAAGCATTTAGCCTTTTCATCTATGACATAGTAGTTTAACATCATCTCTACTATTCCTTTCATCTATTTACATCATAAGGCCCTCCAACAAAACCCTCTGTTTAGTCTTTAAAAAATATATAATTAATGAGACAAACCAATTTTCTTCAACAATATGTGTATTTCCCCTTTCTATAAATATTGCTGTTTCCTTACATTGGAGTTGGAATTTTAATAAATTATGGAATTGTAAAACTCAAATTGAGTCCTTAAAATTGTGTTGGATGACCCAAGTTATTGTGGAAGAATTCAAATCCTGTTTTCAGCAACTCAGCCAAAATTTAGTCAGTTTTTGCTTAAGCATCTCTAATTCTGGTTATAACAACTGCTATTAGAATTAAGATATGGTTTATTTTTTCCACATTTTTTTCTTCCATAATGCCACTCCTCAGAAGGAAGTTCGGGCCATCTACTTCTGTAATGATACTGCCTCAAAAACCCAGGGTGGGGTCGCTATGAGTTGAAATCGACTTGAGGATAGTCCATTTGGTTTTTTTGGTTTTAGTGCAATTTTATTTGTTTATTTTACTATACATAAAAAAATTATACTTCATTTCACTTCTAGAAAACATAATATTTTGGAAAATTTTCTAGACAACATAAGTTTAAATCAATATGCAAATGAATATCCTGTGGATGGAGATTTAGTGTTAATTGTCATCTAAATTTTTATTATTAAATTCATATTTGTTTGCTAATGAATATAAATTTTTTTAAAAATCCATGAATACAATACCAAAAATGCTTAGCATTCTCAGTTCTCATTTAAAAAGTATAGGAGTTCTTTCTTCTTAATATTTAAATCAATGTTATTTGTAAAATAGTATCCTGGAAATTATAATCTATAAAGCTTCCATTTGGAAAAAATTATAGTCACTTAATTATAAGACCAGTTTCCTAAACTAAAACTGAGAGATACATAAAAATTATTTTTGAATAGGGATAAAAATGTCTCAAGTTTCTTGTGGTTCTGGAGGTTTAGTAGTAGATTAGCATGAAAGCTGTGTCAACTATGACGTGGGCATTCTGGGGAAAAATTTAGTACATAGGAGAGGAAAATCTTTTGGTGGAAAGATAGTTTTCATTGTTACTGAAGAATGTGCTAGGTCAAAAAAGTGCACTGGTGGAAGTTATTCTTGGAATGGTCCATATATGCTTTCTGGAAGAGTAGGAGGAAAAGGAAGCATTTGTGTCTTGAACCATCCCACTGGATCCACTGGCAACAAAGAATCTTGGAGGAAAAGGGTAGAGAAACTAAGCCTGGCAACCAATGTGGAAATCTGAGTTTAGGGGGATGGAAAGATCCCCTTTCAGATTACAACTAACACTTTGGTGAAATACCATATGGCAAGTGGGGGGTTACACTAATGATACCACGGATTTAGATTTTTATTTTGGTGATTCTTGAAATTACAGCAATCACTCCATTTCATTCTGAGTATTTAGATTTACGTTATTTTACTTCTTTTTCTATAATATATATTCTCACTGAAATACAGAATTAGATTTTTATTGGCTACCTCCAATTTTGCTGTTCTTGATGACTCTTTAAAAATCTGGCATTACTTGATTCTAGGCAATCTTTTGTTTTCAAGAATTACACATTTTCCTTCAGTTAATTTAAGTTGTATGGCAAGTTACTGTTGGCATCTTCTAGGAGGCAGGTTATCAACTGAGAAATTTTCCACTCCAAAACAAAAGAACTATTAAAAACAGAACAAAACAAAAGCCCTAATGATTGCTCCCCATGCAATCATCTTATGCGTCCCCTGAGGAAATACACAGATATCAGTATCAGGACCTCGGCTCCTTTCTTTAGCAAGGTTTCCACAGCTTCACACAATTCAAGGCTGTTCATAGCCCTTTCATGGTGTCAACCATTTTGCTTGTGTCTAACCAAACCATAGCAAACCCCTTAGAATACTCCACAGCAGGCCATCTGGGGAAAAACATGCACCTGGAAACCAGTATTGCCCTCAGTGGTGGTCAAGGGAAAAGAAGGGTATATTAAAGAACTAGTATACCTGTGATATTGCCCTCCTCTTTGGATTTCAGGAGCTCTGGTAGCATAGTGCCTAAGGCACTTGAATGCTAACCAGAAAGCTGGTGGTTCAAACCCACCAGCCATTCCTCGGAAGGAAGATGGGGTACTCTACTTCTGTAGTGATACTGCCTCAGAAACCCAAGGAGGGGTCAGTATGAGTTGGGTCTGACTCAACGACACATAGCAACAACTTTGAATTTTAACTTTTCTTTCTGTGCCCTCTGTGTCCTTATGCATTTCCATTAACCACTTCCTTCTCAGTGAATTTGATTTCCAGCTTAAAACATTTTCAGTACCTCTTGGATTCATCTGCTTCCCTCTACTCTATTGCCAGGACTAAAATGAAGCTATACCATCTCTTTTTTTTGGGCTTCTTACTTCCATATGAATCCTTGCAGAGCTTTTGCTTTAATTTTTCATTTTCTCTTCCCTTTTACTAATCATCTAATACATAAACATCTAAAGAAAATTTTTACAGCAAGCAATGGGATTATATAGATACAACCCAAACCAAACCCCTGCTGTCGAGTCAGATCTGACTCATAGTGACCCCTCCTTGGGTTTCCGAGGCAGAATCACTAGAGAAGTAGATTGCCCAACCCTTCCTTACAAGGTGGGTTTGAACCAGCAGCCATCTGGTTAGCAATCAAATGCCTTAGGCACTACACCAACAGAACTCCTTATATAAATATATCTATATAGATATATAAAATAGTAATAATAATAAAAGTAAATATGAAGAAAAATGTCTATCAAGGAAAGTATTCTTCAAGAAGTTTAAATATAGTTACTCATACAATGAAAAGAGAAGTCTTTTTTATTCATCTTTCCAAAGTGTAGTTTAGTAGCAAACTCTACTTATGTCTACTCTGTGTCCTCAAGTCAATTCTGACTCATGGTGACCCTGTAGGACAGAGTAGACCTGCCTCACAGGGTTTCCAAGGTTGCCTTCCTTACAGAAGCAGTATGCCAGATCTCTGCCCCATGGAGCAGCTCATGAATTCAAACCGAGCTTTTGGTTAGGAGCCAAGTGCTAAGCCACTGTGCAACCAGGGCTCACTACTTATTGTCTAGAATGACTTTTTTCAGTCCTCTGTAACTGAACCTTTTCTTCCTCAAATTGAGCTTTCTTTTACTTTGTAAAGTTAGTAATAAAGATAAATGTGAGAGGACACATCTACACTATTTAAAATAAACCACCCCATCCACCCAAATACTGATCATTTATCCCAAATGTTCTTCTTTATTTTGACTACCCCTCTACATAGACAGATGTGTTTAATATCTCAAAAATTATTTACCAAAAGTGTCAGTTGCCATTGAGTTGATTCTGACTCATGGCCACTGCATGTAACTTCATATAGAATTGTATTCTGTGGGGCCGGCTGATTTTTTGGAAGTAGATCATCAGGACTTTTTCCAAGGCACCTCTGGGCAGAATTGAATTGCCATTCTTTTGGTTAGTGGCCTAGTGCTTAACTATTTGTGCCATCTAAGGATGCCTGGAAAATTGTTTAGGGACACTTAATTCCCTTGAATGTCCGATAAAAACTCAAAGTGCTAAGGAATCACTCAATTAGTAATAACCTTTTTACTGCATAGAAATGCATTCTATGTTTGCTAAATATGTGGTCAACTTTTAGATGTACGGGAAACGTGCACCGTGGGAAGATCCATCAAAGTGGGTGCTAGACACATACCCATGGAGCTCAGTGTCTCTGCCCCAGGAGGGTCCAGCATTACTTCAGTTGCGACCAGAAGATGTTGGGTATGAGGGCTGCACATCTACTAAGGAAGCCACAACCTCAAAGCACATTCCACAAACTGAAACAGAAGGGGATCCCCTGGTAAGAAGCTGATATTTATTTTTCCTTATAATCTTGAGGATAGTGTGTGGTCATTAATAGTCTCTCATTTGAATCAAAGACATTGGTTTCCCTAAATGATATTTGGATGAGTTTGATACTGGCACTCAATTTTAAATCTATTACCTTTGCCTGCTTTTACTGTAGGAAATTTTTAAACAAAAGATCAAACTTACATGCTTAAAAATAGTCAAGAAACACTCTGAAGCCAGATTGAATTCTGTGACCATAACAGAAAGATTCTTCCTATAGTTCAGAAAATTACATACAATAATAAATTAATTAATAAAACAGCATGACTCAATTAATTAAATACTAAAGATAATTTAGTATTTAATTTAGAACTGAATTTGTTCTAAAATGAAAGAATGAAGAGTATAACCTAATGAACTTTTGGGAATTAACTAGTTTGACTAAATTTAGATTTAGTCTTTGGTTTCTTACAGTAGTGTCTTCTACTACAGCAAAGAAATTTAGGATTTGTCTGACATGAAAATTGCATTGCTCCCTTTACAATAGTGTAGGTTATATTAGTTTGGTATAGTCAGGAAATATTAAATATATGCTATTATCAGGGGGGAAAGACTATTATTTATGTATTTATTTTATGTTTACAGATTATTTACTATAGATCAGTATCAAATGTTATGCATTGGTCAACTTACCATTTTATTACTAAAGAGATCATTGGGCTTGCACGGCCAATACAGAAACAAAAGATACCAAAATAAAGCCTATCATGTTACTTACAACCAATAAAAGCGAGAGGGGGAAGAACACATAGGTTACAACCTATGACTATACTCAAGCATATAATTATTTGATACTTTATACCAATAACTTCTACATATACATATCACCATCATCTAAGTTGATCATTCTTAACACTGATATATTTTTAAGATCCTTTCCCCCATCAAAATGTATACACCAGTATATTGTACATACTATTACAAAGATTCCATGAAATCACTGTAATACATGCATAGACTTCCTTCAAGTCCTGAGATTCCCTGTTTATGACTTCTTATCTTGACTGTATACCCCATAAGGGCCTGGACTTAAATTTCTGTAAGGGTTGGCACAGAGTTAGAAATCAAGGTAGTGGCTTGAATCCAGTCACTGAATAACTGGTGTTAGGATGTTTAAAAATTAATAAATATAAGCCTTAGCATAGAACTATGGATTATTTCATCTCAATTTTTCATAAATTTCACTCTTACCTCTGTAAGGTATTGATAAATTATGTCTGTTTAAGGTAAGGATGATTATCTATAAGGCTAGTTATTTTTGTAACCTTGTAGGACTCAGCATCCTTAAGTGATGCTTCAGCTTTTCCAGCTGCCACGGTCCTGGTCCGCTAAACCTGCCAAGCTCTCTTTTCCCTGACTCTAAATACCCTTGTCTTCTACTGCAGCAAAGAAATCTAGGATTTGTCTGACTTGAAAATTGGATAGAAAAATTCCTGACCCCTAATCTGCTGATCCACTAAACATCTTACAAACCAGGGGTTATGATTTTGGACATGTTAAATGGCAAACTATTTTCATCTAAAAATAAATCTTTGAGTTAGGTATATTCTTATCTGCTTTTTCTATCAATGCCTCAATAATCGTTGACCTAAGGCAAAAAATATATTTATAGTCTAATCTGAATTATAAACCTGAGGGAAAAAAAGTCCAGTGTTTAGTGTAAGAACTTTTTTTTTTTTTTTTGGTCTGAATAGGGATGCAAGGTTTTAGCATATCTCACACTTTTAAAAGCACACCTTGTAGATTAATTCATTCAACAAATATTGCTAAATATGTACTTAAGGCTAAGACCTGATAGCTAAGGCAATCAGGAGATTAAAAAGCTATCATTTCTTTTCTCACAAGAAAGTAGCAGAGAGAGACATGTGCCTATATAAACTACAGAAACATAATGAAAGAGTAGGTAAAGCTGTGAGCCAATTGAGGAAGTGATAAAGACAAAACTCACAAAAGTGGTGATGCTTGGTCATCCATCCTATGATTAGATGGAGAGCAACCAAATTTATGGAAACAAGTGAAACATAATGGAAGACTACAGTAAAATTATTGTTGTTGTTGTTATGTGCTGTCGAGTCAGACTCAATTCATAGCGACCTCCCCTTGGGTTTCTGAGGAGGTATCACTACGGAAGTAGATTGCCCAACCTTCCTTTTGAGGAGTGGCTGGTGGCTTGGAACCGCCAGCCTTCTGGTTAGCAGTCGAGTGCTTTAGGCACTACTCTAGCAGAGCTCTTAGTTTAGGGATATATATGTATGTGTGTATGTGTGTGTGTATCCCACTACCATCAAGTCAATTCTGACTCATAGCAACCCTATTGGATTTCCAAGGCTGCAAATATTTACAGAAGTAGATTGCCCCATCTTCCTTCCATGGAGCAGCTGGTGGGTTTGAATTGCCAACCTTCTGGTTAGCAGTCAAATGCCTGAAGCACTGTGCCACTAGAGCTCTGTGTGTGTGTGTGTGTGTGTGTGATGGTGGAATTGAAGCTATAGAAATCTACAATTGCTAGATCATTCCAAACTTTGTTTATCCTTGTGGAACATTAAAGGTTTATCACACAGACAATGGGAGCCACCAAAAGTTTTTAAGAAGGGAGTTTATCTAGTTACATTTGCAGTTTGTAAAGGTCACTTTGCTAACAAAGTAAGAGGACAAATTGGAGGAGAGAGGATGCAGTCTAAGAGACTAGAAGATTTCTAAATACCAGCAATCATAAGAAGCTGACTAAGGTGTTAGAATTGATGATAGAGATTATGTTTATGAATATGGGTGTGGGGATGAAACAGAAAAGAAGAGAGAAGGGAAATAGTTTCATGGATGATTATAATCTATTACATTGACTCTTGTCATCTCATTTTGCTTGAAGGGACAAAGCAATACTATGAGAAGGTAAAGAAAGGAGCTCTGGGAGCATAGTGCCTAAGGCACTTGACTGCTAACCAGAAAGCCGGTCATTCAAACCCACCAGCCACTCCTTGGAAGAAAGGCAGGGCAATCTACTTCCATAGTGATACTGCCTCGGCAACCCAAGGAGGGGTCACTATGAGTTGGGTGGACTCCATGGCACATAACAACAACAACCATTAAGAATCTATGGAGTTCTGGTGGTGCAATGTTTAAGGCATTCAGCTATTAACTAAAAGGTTGTGGGTTCAAACCTACCAACCACTCTGTGTGAAAAAGATGAGGCAGTCTGCTTCTGTAAAGATTTATAGCCTTGGGAACTCTATAGGGCAGTTCTACTCTGTCCTAAAAAGGGTCACTATGAATCAGAATCAACTCAAGGGCAGTGGGTTTGGTTTGGTATGAAGAATCTAAGATTTGGAACTTATCCTAATGGAAATATATCTGTAATATGGTATCATTTTTTAAAAAAATAAGGCTTTAATAACACTATTATTACACAAAACTTTTAAATACAAAAGTGAAGTGATTTCAAATATTTGTAACTGAAATGGAATCCTAAATCCTTAAATAGACTTCATTTACCATTACTGCTCTTAATAAATCAGGAATGTGTTAAAAATCATAGCTATTTTTCAAAATCATCTTTACTCATGTGCTTGAATGAACAGCCAGCTTTTAAGAGGGAGGGAGGGATAGACAAAAGCAAGGAGGGAGGGAATATAAATGCACATGAAAATGTGTGTGTATGTGCACATATATGTGTATTTTAGAGAGGGGAAAATAGAGGAGAGAGAGAGAGAGAGAGAGGAAGAGACTGCGTGCTTATAGAGACTTGTGGCTTATTGGGTTCGAGAGTTTATCACCCACTACTTCTACACCTGTTGGTAGCTGATTGAATAAATTCAAAGTATTTGATCAAAACTTCTAGCAAAAAATATTGTCCTGAATAATACTACAATAACTTCAATATAGATTATCTTTGTCAGAAAGCCAATTTTGCTGAAATTAGTGCTTACTAGTTTATCATTCATTTCACAAGCATTAACTGAATACACATTTTACACACACAAGCACACAACATGCATAGCTTGAACCAAGCAATCCTTTTAGTTCTCAATTCTGTTGCATCAGATTCCTTATTTCTCTAAGTTAGAAAAGACAACTTTAGTTTCCTTATGAAGTAAAATTACTATGCATTAAATGATATAAAGATTATTATAATTAATAGAAACCTTTGATAAGAAAACAACTCCACTACCCTCATGAAGATACAAACTGATTTTCCTGGGCTTTCTAAAATTGTTGAACCATTTATCCACAATTATTTTTAAATGATACTTTTATTTTAGCTTTCCCCTCTAGTAGTGAAGCTGCAGGTCCATCGAAACCCAAGCAATGTGACTCCATTATATTATCTAATACATGGAAGTGCTACTGCCTGTCTCCTCAGGTGCTTTCCCATGGATGTCACTTTTACTAGAATGAATATTACCATTCCCCTAGAAGGCTGGGGAACTTGAGACAGCTGCTTTTGTTCCAGAAGGTGCTTTGTTTTCAGCGGCATATCAATCATACTTTAGCCTAAAATCCAACAATAAGAATTTGACAGTGATTCTTTCCTTCTCCCTCTTCAAACACTCATGGTTGGCATCGTGCAGTCACCTCCTCTTGAGGTCAGCTCCTGAACCACAGATGGTGTGCTTGTGTGCAGCAGCTGGCTTCATTCCACTCCGTCCCCTCCTTCTCTCAAGGGACTGTGTGTGTGTGTGTGCGCCTATGTGCAGGTCTGTGTATGTATGAACATTCACGACTTTCAGTTGCCATTCAACGGTTTTTGTTTCTCCCAGCCAAAAAGCTGGGAAGCTTGGCATACTCTCCAGCAACAAACCCAGATGTCCAGCTGTGATACAGTTTCCTTTCCAGTCTCCCTACTGGAGCAGTATTCATTAACGACCTCAAATAAAAAAGTTATCTGGAGGCTCTATTTTGTCCTTATGGTTTGGTGTCTTAGTCATGCCTGGGAGGAAGACTGTAGGAGCCAGGGGCAATGAGTGAGAATGCAAAATTGTTTTGCTTTTTCACTTGGATGCGATCAGATGGTCCTCCGTGTGACTCAGGGCTTTGTTTTTTTATGGGACTAGCTTACTGGATGCTCCACTGCCTATAATGATGTCTCTTTTGCTTTCTTCAGATGAATATGCTAATGAAACTCCAAGAAGCAGCCAATTACTCGGGCACACAAAGCTGCGACAGTGATAGCACCAGCCACCATGAAGACATATTGGATTCATCTCTTGAATCTACCCTCTAGAGGATGGAAACAGTTAGGGGAAAAGACTATACTTTTTAAAAAATATATATTTAAAGAGAAGGTATTTTCACTAAACCACTGCCAGTATGAAAGCACCCTGTCAAGGTCCCTGACGCAGAGTCATGGTCTACAGGAAGGCAGGAGAACCAAGTCTGAACCGCCAATATGCTAAATTGAAATGGAAGCTTACCTTTATTTTATTTCTAAGCATTTTTATATCCACAGAGTGATATAAGGCTCCATTACGCAACTGCAAAGGACCCTAATGACAGGGCAACTGAATAGATTGCACATGGGATAGCCAAACTGGAATTTATTTTTTTTTCCTCTTTAAAAGTTTACAATGCAGGCCTTTTTTGTCCCTAGGTTTTGTTTCCTCTGAGGGGTTGTACTCCCCATGCAGGGTCCATTTTTCTGATCCACCCAACCTCCTTTGTGCCACATGGTGCTGGTCACAGGGTTCCAGTAGTGTTTGCGTTGTGCGCTCCCCCCATTTCAGAATGAACCCAATAGGTCCCTCCTCTGTAAGCACAAAAGGAATTGTGCAACTACCAGAAAACACTACTGTGACAAGCTGGATAAGTGCCAATTTAACTCTTAACTACCATGTTCACATGATGTGCTCCACCTTTTTTGTGTATGAGTCACAGGTTTTATAAGGTTGTTTTTACCACAGTGGTCTTTTTAAACCACCTGCCCACACCCTTAACAAGAGTTTTATACCAATTATTAGTCAACACTGACAAAAGGCTTTTTTAGGGCTTTATTTGTTTGAGCCTTTTCAGTGAAAGAAGGAACATTTCCTATGGTGCTGTCTCACTGCCTTAAAAAAGATTTCTACAACAGTTTAACAGTTGGTTTAAATCCTAAACCACTGGTAATTTCCACTGTCTTTTCATTTACAAACAAGCAACACCAGTTAACACAGTAGCCTCATCTCTGTATCTCATTTTTTTTTTTTTTTAAGAAATGGATAGGAGAAAGATCAGTATTTTTAAATTGTGAATAAATTGCTTTGCCTACCATCCAAAATATTCAGATAACTCAGAAACCCACTTTGACTGTCACTTACAGCTGAGACATGTGGCTAATTTTCATCCAGTTCTAGGTGAGAGAGTTGCAGAAGGCGGGAGATACTGAATTCTTATCCAGCCAAGCTGGAAATACTAGATGCAGCATGAGCACAACTATTCGGCTTTCCTTCCCTATTCTTTTTCTTTACTTTTCTTTAAATAGTTTTGATGCATGTTGTTTTGATTGCTATTGTTGTACATGAGAAATTCAGCATTAAAGAACACTGAAGCAGTGACGTCACTGTGGAAGAGGAAGCGTTTATACTGTAAAAGAAGGTTAGATTTGCACAGGCTACTGGGTGGGTATTGTAAATAATACTTTTTAAAACTTGCACAAATCAACACAAACACAAAAAATGTATTTTATCCTGTTGGTGTTATGAGGTGTTTCACTTGCTGAGATTTCCTGTACATTGCAAACAAAATCAGAATGCAAACCTTCAAAGCTGTTATTATCTGGTGTGTTTGTCCTGTATTTACAGTTGTTATGACTATGCAGGAGCTATCAGTGCTAGAGTGAGCATGCTTCAAAACTGTACATGAAGCCAATACATTTTTGGGAAAGTAAAACTGTCTGAGAGTGCATCTGTCATGGCAGGCTTTAAAGAGAGTGCATGGAAACTGATCAGAGTCATTGGAGAAGCTACCACCACCCACAGAGAATAGGTTTTAAACTTATAAAACCCAAGGGCTAGGCCACGGTGTAGACTCGTTCTATGCATGTGAAAATGTGCTAACTTTAGGATGTGTAATTGGTGCTACTCTCTGTGACCACCATGGGTCAGTTATTATAGAACAACAACACCACCACCACAAGACATCTGTACAGTTTTCAGAGTGTCACTGAGTCTATAGGTTCTTATAAGGTGCTATTGCCCTAGGGAAATTTGAACTGAATTTATGCACATAGAATTGTCACCCTGATTTTGAAGCCTCAAATATGGATCAAATCTGTTGTGAAACATCGATATATGTAGCTGGATGAGTGACTAGTTGCCCTTGTATAATATGTGATCTAAAAAATTGCTAATCTCTCCCTGCCATTTTGAGAAACATGATCCAAACATGAGCATAAACAGAACCTCCTGCAATACATCCCAGTAGGTCCACCTAGTTTACAACTTAAACTAGTTTGTGAAACATTTGTCTGTATACATTTTATATTTTGTACATTTTTGATGTAACATATCATGTAAATAGACAGAAACAGTGAAATAAATCATCTGAAAAGTTTTGTAGTCTTTGTAAAGCCCCAACTATAAGTACTTGGTGTCAATGGACTTACCTGGATGATGTATTTTCTATTGGTTTATCGTTCCTCTAGCTTGTAAACCAGCTTGCATATATTTTTTTGCAAATGTGCACCCTGTATCTGTCTAAATTATTACTTTGCCATTAAAGTGGAATTATTTATTGACAACAAAGTGTGGAGTCTATATATAGAAAAAAATTGAGGAAGCACGCGCTATGAAGTGTCAACTTTAAAACATGGCTTATGCTATTAATATATTATCAATAGGGATATGTATGGATGTGTATTTTATCTACATCACAGAAAGGGTATCATAACTTTCAAGTAAATAAATAAACTAAAGTTAATAAAACAAACAAACAAAAATAACCCAAACTAACTGCTTTTGTGTTGATTCTGACTCATAGCAACCCCTCTGTGGGTTTCCAAGGTAGTATCTCTATGAAAGTAGATTGCCCAGTCTTCCTTCTGAGAAGTGGCTAATGGGTTTGAACTCCCAGCCTTCTGGTTAGCAGTCAAATGCCTTACACAATAGGTATATCTTTAACATCTGAATATACTTAAATGCCTGATTATAAATAAAGAGAAAGTAAAATGTTGAAATTCAGGTGAATTAACTCTTTAAATAAACAGAATCGCTATTTTGGATTTTTGTTTGCTTTTATTTTTATTTTTATGTTATTTGTTTAATAGAGGATGTACAAAAAAAAAAAAAAGAGAGAGAGACAAAGGGACACCCTTGAGAGTTAGAATTTTTCTTTTCTAAGTACCTTGGGCATCTCCTTAACTTCAGTCATTTCAATGTATATTTGGTTACTATAAATAGGGTTTAATACTAAAAGGTTTTAATTTCAACAGCAGGAAACTAAAACAGTTTTAACATAAAAAGTGGTATTAGTTAAAATGAACTAGTCATCAATAATTAATTAAAATTGGTGCATTTGTTCCTTCATTCACAGTTTGGAAGATGCAGAAAATTTCCACAATTTAGTTTGTCCATATAGACTTTGTATTGATACATAACTTAAGTGCAGTGCTGACACATACAGTATCGAGTTGTATGAGTAGAAATCTCAATTCACACTTCTTTTCTATGTGACCTTGTCCAATTTACTCAAACTCCGTATGCCTAGTTTTCTCTTCTAGAAAATGATGATAATAACAGTGTTCACCTCTCACTGATTGTTATTAGGATCAAATGACTTACTACATACAAATGCTTTGAACAGTGCCTGGCATTTACAAAAACTTCCATACAATTAGCTGCTTTAATAACCATCTTATTATAAGATCATAATTATAAAATAATTTTTAATTCTCTTTTCAAGCATTCTTGAGAACAATGTGTAAAGAAATTCAACTTATTTTAAAACAGATGTCTCTAAAGAATGGGTCTCTTAACTCAATTTCCTCATTTGTAAAATGGGAATAGTAATAGTACCTACCTAGAAAGGCTGTTGGGAGGATTGAGATTAGATCTTTAAAGCATTTAGAAAAATGCCTAGCACTCAAAAAACTCAATAAAGTCATACATCTGCTGTATTAACTCAATCATCATAATAAATTGATCACATCAGTAGTTTACAAATACTCTTAAGATTCAATATATAAATATATTTAATAGTAGAGTCTTATTAAAAGTATATATTTCATTCAATTTCCTCATCTGTAAAATGGGATAATTATAGTATCTACTCAGATTGTTTGGAAGACTGAATATTTAAAAATATGTAAAGCACTCAGAAAAGTGTCTAGCACATCTTCAGTGCTATTTAAGTATTAGCTATCATTATTATTCAGCAAGTTTATTATAATATGCCAGGCCATGCAACTTTTGTTAGGCCTTAGAAACATAGAGACATAGGCCATTTTCCAAAAGGACTTTTAGTCAGTAGAATTGGGGCTCCATCCTCTTTGTATACTTTAACGCACACCTGACTTCTCTACTGTAAGAATGCCAATAAGAAGTCCACTGACGAGTCCACTGAATAGTTGCTATAGGATATGTTTTTAGACATAGAATCAAGGATCCTAGTGAATTAAGTTCAATTAGTAGAAATTCAAATCCTTTCATTTCAGACTTTTGGGTTTTACTTTTATACAAATGAGCCACCTTAAAAAGTGTCTAGTTCTGTGTCTTTGAATAGTTAAGATACTTGAAAAAGAAGCTTCTGTTGGATTTTTATTTCATTCTTTTTGTTTTCTGGTGTTGTGCCTGGTAATAGGTAAAATCTTGCAGTACTGAATTATATATATATATATATATATATTTAGTTCTGTGAAAATGATTTGTGTAAGTAATCATTAGAGGACCTCCTCTCCACACGAAGTATCCATTATCTCTCCAGTCACCCAGGAGTTCATCAGTAAGAAAACATACTCACAGAAAGTGAATGCAGATAGCATATTCTAAATTAGAATCTAATTAGAGGAAATGAAGGTTCTTCAATTGTGTGTTCCCCAGGATTGTTTTAATTTAAAAATGACATTGCAAAAAAATAAAGAAATCACTGAAAGTTCTAACACTTGGCCTTCATATTCTAGAAAGGCATGGTGGAGTTGAAGCTGATGAACAACTGAATAAATATGACTTGGAATTTGGAAAGCCTTTGGTCATCAGAGCTTCTCTAACAAAATCCTCATGGCCAGAACAAGATTAATCTAACCAAATATTAATTCAGCTCAAAGACTGAACATTATTAAAGTTACTATTTTTCATGTTTTGATTTATAAACTTCAGATGATCTCCAGAACACAGCAGACATTCTTTTAAACTTCTTTTAAACTTCGGAAAGTATTCTACCTCTGCTGTTTTGATGAAACATTTTCATAAAAGTGTCAATTATTTCTCACTAAGACAGAAAAAATAATTACTGTGGTCACAATATTACTTTAAATTTTCTTCATATTTATTCCATCATTTCTTTTATATTTTATAAGACTTTTCCTATCGTAATAGAAATTTTGTGTAGCAATATATCCTAATTATTTGTTAACATATAGCATAATATCCTAATACTATGTTCACTTGCTATATTGCTATATAGTATTTGTTTTAGTGAATTACTAGCTCAGAAAGAGATCAGGGGTTTAAAATAACCAAAGTATATGCGGACTATACAAAGGCCTTATGATATCTCTGGTGAAAGAAGAGACATGGCAATAGATGACAGTATGTTATAAAGGTTGTGTAGATAATTGGCCATTTCTAGGAGCTCAGGTGACACAATGGTTAAAGCATTCAGGTGCTACACAAAAAGTTGGTAGTTCCAACCCACCAGCTGCTCCATGGGAGAAAGATGAGGCAGTCTACTTCCATAAAGATTCACAGCCTTGGAAACCATATGGGGCAGTTCTGCTCTATCCTATAGGGTTGTGATGAGTTGGAATCGACTCAATAGCAATGGGTTTGGTTTGATTTTTTCGGTTAGCCTGAGTGATGATCAAAGGCTCAATATCAGCTGGGAGGGAAAGTTTCAAGTAACTTGCATAAAGCCATTCTTATCAAATGACAGAAATAACACAGTTGTAAGGGAGTTATTTATAGATCACCTTCAATTATCTATTTATCTCTTCTTCCATCATTTCTCTTTCTTCCTATCTCTCATTAATCATCTATTACAATGCACTCAAATGAGGCTTTGGAAAGAACTCCATGGAAAGAATAAAATCAGTTTTCTCTAATAAAATTAATGTTTCTGTTCATTAAAATTTAGTTTTTCATGGAACTTTAAAATTAAATGCCTAATCCTTAACTCTTTGATAGTAGTGACTTGTTTCCTAATGACAGCAATTTTAAAATAGGAAAATAGTGAGAAACAACTGTCTCACATAAGCTGTTACAAATTTAAACACACTTAAAAAAGTGAGATCTTCAAAAGAAGAGAGGTGATCATCCCAACTCACCCTGCAAAGCTCATATCACTCCAGGAGGGCTGTGCTCCAGTCTTGATATGCAACGAAGAGGACATTGAACAAATGGAGGAATGGCCCTCAGTCCAGAGCCTTGCCACCTCCTGATAACTTTTGCTAATTTCCGGAAGCTTTTTCAGTCTCAATTTCTCTTTTCCTTTTGATGACAACAAAATCTACCTCTGAGATTCTCAGGTATTTATGTGAAATAATATTTGTAAACATGCTTCATAAATAAAGCAATGGCAACCAATCAATACACACATGTTCTTACATTCTTAAGCTGATTGCCCACCTTGGAAAAGTGTCCCAGGATAGGTTACACAAATTCATATTTGTACTACAACCTTACACCCTGCTCGAATAAATTGGTGATGGAGAATTAATAATTACTAGACTGCAAGGGAATTAAGATCCTCAAAAACAGGGAAGGTGAAGACAACCTGAGGAATTATTACCCTTAAAAAGCAGAGTTTATAAGACTTAAAAGTCAAAGACTAAGTGGTCCAAATGGCCGATCTTTGTCTCACCAACTTTGGTCATATTATCATGACCAAAGCCTTAGGACTATTCCCTGGAGAAGGATATCATGCTTGGTAAAGTAGAGCATCAGCAAAAAATGGGAAGATTCTCAACGAGATGGAGTGACACAGTGGCTGCAATGATGGGCTCAAGTATGGCAAGAATTGTGAGTGGCACAGGACCAAGCAGTGTTTCGTTCTGTCATGCATAGATAGGGTCACTCTGAGTCGGAGATGACTCGACGGCACCTAACAACAACATCTTCTTCAATTTTTCAACAACCATATATTGAGCACCTAGTATGTGTCAAGTACTCTCCTAGATTCTAGGGTGCACTAATGAACAAGTTCCTTGGTAATGAAACAAACAATTAAGATAAAGTGAAGTTTCATGATAGAGAAAACAGAGAATACCATGGAAATACAAAGAGGGACATATAACTTGGGAGGCTTCCTGGTAGAATTGATATATACACCAAGACATGCTCAATTATTTAAAGATTTTAAAACAAGTCAAATGTCTTATGATACTGTTTTTGTTCTTTTAAAACAAGATATAGGCAGACATTATGGAGTCCTTGCACAAGAATCAAGAAATTTAATGGTTTCTTTATTCTCTACATAATACTAATGATTGACTTTCAGATATTAACTCCAGGAATAAGTAAGATAACTTTTTAAATTGTATGAGCAGTTTTAATGCCCCAAGTTTTTGATATTGTGATGTGGATGATATGAACTATGATAATAGCCCATCACAGCTCTATTACCTCATCTGAAGAAGGTCTGATAGACAGTTCACCTTCTGTTTTTCAACAACATAAATAGCAAACACACATTTATTATGATATGAATAATTTAATTTTCTGGATATGAGACACAGAGTTATAATGCGAGTCACTATAGATCAATCCACCACCTACTGCCATCGAGACAATTCTGACTCACAGCAACCCTATAGGACAAAGTAGAACACCCTATAGGGTTTCCAAGGCTGTAACTTTGCAGAAGAAGACTGCCTCATCTTTCTCCCATGGTGTGTCTGGTGAGTTCGAGCCACTGAACTTTTGGTTAGCAGCCAAAGTCTTTTACCACTGTGCCACTAAAGCTCCTTGAATGATCCTCCAAATTGTCTTTCAGAAGTTCTTGCAAATTAAATGAATGTGATTATGATCTGATCCCCTGTTTATTTCCAGATATCCATTAAAATATCAAAGGTCAATAAACCAATCAATTCCTGTGGTAGTTCAGTTTGTGTGTCAACTTCTCTGGGCCTGGTTGAGTGGCTGGGCAGGTGGTGGTAGTTATTCCCCATGATGAGACTGGCAATCATCTCCATGTGGGGTCTACCACAAGCAGCTGAGTTGCTGCTTTGGGTATGTGTTCTGCTTCCTGTATATAAGGAGAAGCCTTGGGAATGGTCTCTAGCCTATGGCATGCTTGGACCCTGCATGTAGCCGTGTCGTTGCTCAGCAGCCTGCTATGCTTTGCCGACCTTTGGACTTAACAATGGGCCTAAGTTAATGGCCTGTCATGTGGTTTGGTAACATCGGGACTGTGCCTTTTTGCTTGTCAACCTTGGGGCTTCTCAGGCTCAGCAGCCAATAGCTGTCTGAGTGAAGAAACACCACTAGCTCCAGTGGGCTGGAAGCATGAGGCAGGGCTGGACCCCAAGGTTGAGGGGCTTTTACCCAGGCCCTACAGCTGGGCACTTTGAACTTTGACTTAAAGCCTCCAAATTGTAAGAATAGACTCCTGTTTGTGAAGGCTATCCCATTTGAGGTATATTCCTGTCAGAGCGGCACCAGGTAACCAGAACAATACCCTTCATTATTAAAGCTCTAATACTGTATTTTTATTAAAATAATATGCATGTTATAGGTGTTTTTGCAAACCACACAACCCCCTTGCAGGTTAACTAACCTGTGCATGCTTTGGATGTTATATGCATGTGCACACTGTTTACATGGGCACATTACATGCTCAAAAATACAGTAATTGAGTGCCATTTGCCCATACAAAATATTAATAGCATAGACCTCAGATGGATATTAAAATTTAATGGAAAAATTAATTTTAAAATGCATGTTTCCCTCTTTTATGCCATTTTTTTTTTCTATGACTTATGCTTTGAGGTTAAGCTAAACACGATTCATAGGCTGTTGTATAGTTTATAGCATACTTGATTTGCTAAAATTTTCTTCAGTAAAGTAAAATCATTTTCCAACAAGCATGGGGATAGGATCCTCCTTATTAACATTTTAAAGTAGTACTCAAGTTTATTCTCAGTCTTGAAGAATGCATACATAAAACCTCTATCCCACAGGCCTAATTTTCACCCTATTTGTTCTGTACGTTTCTATGTTGTTGTTGTTGTAGTTGCTGTTGTTATGTGCTGTCGAGTCGGACCAGACTCATAGCGACCCCTCCTTGGGTTTCCGAGGCAGTATCACTACTGAAGCAGGATTGCCCAACCTTCCTTCTGAGAAGTGGCTGGTGGGTTTGAACCACCAACCTTCTAGTTAGTAGTCAAGTGCCTTAGGCACTACGCTTAATCTCATAAAGTATAAGTCACTTTTGTGGTTTCAAATTACTATATATAAGCACTTACTATATGAATTTAAAAATAAATAAATATCTACCTTTGTGAGGTTCTTTAACATTAACTATAAGCCATTACAAATTTATAAGTCATAGAAATGTTATTTAGAAAATTTCTGAACTTAGACATAAAAACATCATCAAGAGTATAAACATTTGACCTGACATGCTGTGATAAAGAAGACATAACGTATTTAATCTTTGTAAACTGTCCTTGAGGCATAATCTAAACAACCTCTCTAATCTCTAAACTTGAAGGAAAATGTGACATTTGGCTAATCTCTGGGGAAAGACATTACATTCTAGTCTTTGACATCCCACTGGCTTTTATTGTGTGAGGTCAAGGTGAGAATATCACATATAAACCCTGAATTTGTTCACTCACAGAGAGAAGCAGAGGCAAAGGATCCTTTTCTAGTCTCTCAGAATAACTCTCTGAAAACTCACAATTGGCTGAGACTCTGCCCACCACCAACAACCTCAAATCCTAGTTACAAGGGACCTCTACTGAGTTTGAGTCAAGGTAAACCTTCCTCTTGATACTTCTCATTAAAGGTAAGCCTTATATCTAAAGATTTGGACTCTAGCCATTTAACTAACATTATAATTGTTAAATTTGGGTCTCTGGTTCTGAACAAATGAAGGTCTTACTTGTGTGCTTTGCCATCATTACCTTACAAAAAGCTAAATGTGTTTATGAATGATAAACTAGGTGTGGTAGTTAAGGTTATATGTCAGCTTGGCTGAGCCTTGTTTTGAGTGGCTGGGCATCTGGATGGAGTTATTCCCCACGGTGAGCCTGGTAATTAACTCCATGGAGGAATTTATTGGAGCAGCTGCATAGCTGCTGTCGGTATGTAGTCTGCTTCCCGTATATAAGAAACAGCTTTGAGACTGGTCTCTAGCTTATGGCATGCTTGAACCCTGCATGTAGCCATGTCGTTGTTCAGCAGCCTGCCATGCTCTGCTGATCTTGGGACTTTTAATGGAATTGAATTAATGGCCTGCCATGAGGTTTGGTAACATCGAGACTGTGCCATTTTACTTGTCAACCTTAGGGTTCTCAGTCTCAGCAGCCAGCAGCTGTCTGAGTGAAGAAAAGACTCTAGCTCCAGTGGGCCAGGAGCAGGATGCAGAGCTGAGGCCCAAGGTTGAAAGGCTTTCACCCAGCCCCTGGAGCCTGGCATTTTGATCTCAGACTTAAAGTTTCCAAAATTGTAGGAGAATAAACTCCTGTTTGTTAAAGCTATCCCATTTATGGTATATTCCTGTCAGAGCGGTACTAGGTAACCAGAACAGGCTTCCTTATTCATCGTCTAAATTTCGCATGCATATGAGGTGATTGAAAATACCACAGCTTGGGTAAGACATGTATTGGTCTTCAAAGTGACAACTTTGCTTCTCAACACTTTAAAGTTGTTTGCAGCAGATGTGCCCAATGCGATATGGCATCTGATTTCTTGACTGCTGCTTTCATGGGTGATGATTGTGGATCTAAGTACAATGAAATCTCTTACAAATTCAATCTTTTCTCCATTTATCATGATGTTGCTTATTGGTGCACTTGTGACCATTTTTGTTTCCTTTGTATTGAGGTGTAATCCATAGTGAAGACTTACTTCATCATCAGTAAGTGCTTCAAGTCATCTTCACTTTCAGCAAGCATGGTTGTGTCTGCATATCAAAGGTTGTTCATGAGCCTTCCTCTGATTCTGATGCTGTGTTCTTCATCATATAGTCCAGCTTCTTTGATTATTTGCTCAGAATACAGATTGAATAAGTATGATGAAAGGATACAACCCTAACACACACCCTTCTTGATTTTAAACCATGCAGAATCCCCTTGTTCTGTTCAAACAATAGCCTCTTGGTCTATATACAGGTTCCTCATGAGAACAATTAAGTGTTCTGGAATTCCTATTCTTTGTACTTTATCCATAATTTGTTATGATCCACATAATATAGTTGAATTTCTTTTGCATAGTAAAACACAGATACACATCTTTCTAGTATTCTTTGCTTTCAGCCAAATCCATCTGACATCAGCAATGATATCCCTCATCCCATGTCCTCTTCTGAATCCAGCTTGCATTTCTGGAAGTTCCCTGTCAATATACTACTGTAACCATTTTTAAATTATCTTCAATAAAATTTTACTAGGATATGATATTAATGATATAGTTTGATAATTTCCACATTCTGTTGGATCATCTTTCTTTGGAATGGGCACAGATATTGATTGCTTCCAGTCAGTTGGCCAGGAGGTGGTCTCCAAAATTTATTGGCATAAAGAAGTAAGTGCCTCCAGCATTGCATCAATTTGTTGAAATGTTGTTGAATAGTAATACATATTCCATCAATTCCTGGAACCCTGTTTTCTCCCACTTCTTGTAGTGCTCTTGGACTTCTTCCTTCAATACCACTTGTTCTTGATCATATGCTTCTCCCTGAAATAGCTGAACACTGACCAATTATTTTTGGTACAGGGACTCTGTGTTTTCTTTCCATCTTCTTTTGATGCTTCCTGTAGTGTTCAATATTATGCTCATAGAATCCTTCATTATTGCAATTGAAGGCTTGGATATTTTCTTCAGTTTTTTCAGCTTGAGTAATGCTAAACTTGTTCTGTGCTTTTTGTTTTCTAACTCCAACTCTTTGTGCATTTTGTTATAATACTTTACTTTGCCTTCTAGAGCTACTTTTCTGTACAGCTCTTTCAGTTTGACCCTTTTTCCATTTGCTTCAGCTACTCTCTGTTCGAAAGCAAGTTTCAGAGTCTCTTCTGGCATCCATTTTGGTCATATCCCCTTTTCTATCTTTTTAATGATCATTTACTTTCTTCATGTATTATATCCTTGATGTTATCCCACAAGTCCTCTTTTCTTCAGTCATTGGTGTTCAATGTATAAAATCTATTTTTCAGATGGTCTCTAAATTCAGGTGGGATATAAACAAAGTCATATTTTGGCTCTCATGGACTTGTTTAATTTCCTTCAGCTTCAGCTTGAACTTTCATAAGAACTATTGATGGTTCCACAGTCAGTTCTTGGCCGTGTTTTGACTGAGCTATTGAGCTTCTCTATCACCTCTTTCCACAGATATAATCAGTCTGATTCCTGTGTATTCTATCTGATGAGGTCCACGTGTATAGTTGCTGTTTATGTTGTTGAAAAAATGTATTTGCAATGATAAGTCATTGGTCTTGGCAACATTTTATCATGTGATCTCTGGCACCATTTCTATCACCAAGGCTGTATTTTCCAACTACCTATGATTCTTCTCTGTTTTCCACTTTTGTGTTCTAAGCACCAGTAATAGTCAATACATCCTGAATGCATGTTTGGTCAGTTTCAGACTGCAGAAGTTGGTGAAAATCATCAGTTTCTTCCTATTTGGCTATAATATTTGCTGTGTAAACTTGAAAAACAGTTGTATTAACTGGTCCTCCTCATAGGCATATAGATATTATCTTATCACTAGCTGTATTGTATTTCAGAACAAATCTTGAAAAATTCTTTTTTCATGATGAATGCAATGCCATTCCTCTTCAATTTGTCATTCTCAGCAAAGTAGACCATGTAATTGTCTGATTGAAAATGACCAATACCAGTCAATTTCTGCTCTCTAATACTTGAGATAATGATCTTTATGTATTCCATTTTATTTTTGACAACTTCCAACCTTCCTAGATTTGTACTACATACATTTCATGTTCCAATTATTAATGGATGTTTGAAGCTATTTCTTCCCATTTTGAGTCATGTCTCATCAGCAAATGAAGGTTCTAAAAGCTTTATTCCATCAATGTCATTAATGTCAGCTTTATTTTGAGGGAGCTCTGGTAGCATAGTGGGTAAGGCATTTGGCTGCTAACACCAAGGCCAAGCTCTTACCTAATCATACGGTGAATACCTTCCAATCTGAGGGGCTCTCTTTGGGCACTATATCAAACGTTTCCAGGTTATTTGTAAAGTTTTCCAGTAATATATCAGACAGTATTTCACTGCTATTCATAAAGTTTTCAGTGACCAATTTCTTCAGAAGTGGATGGCCCTATTTTTCTTACCAGTCTGTCTTTGCCTGGAAGCTCTGCTGAAACTTGTCCTACATTGGTGACCCTGCTGGTCACTTAGGCTTTCTGTTCCTCCTCAGTTTGTTGTTGTTGTTAAGTGCCGTTGAGTCATTTCCGACTCATAGCGACCCCATGCACAGCAGAATGAAACACTGCCCGATCTCACACCAGCCCCACAATCCCTGCTATACTTGAGCCCATCATCGCAGCCATCGTATCAATCCATCTCATTGATGGCCTCCCCCTCTTTCATCGACCCTCCACCCTACCAAGCATGACATCCTTCTCCAGGGAATGATCCCTTCTTACAACATGACCAAAATAGGTGAGACGAAGTCTGGCCATTCTTGCTTCCAAGGAGCATTCTGGCTGCACTTCCTCCAGGACAGATCTGTTAG
>NW_006921777.1:2310766-2322900 GCF_000298275.1 Orycteropus afer afer | reverse complement strand
TTCTACTTTTCAATTCTTCTTAAGATGTCTTAGTTATATATACCAAAAAAAAAAAGGAAAGAAAGCTGATTTCCATGAGTTGATTCCAACTCACAACAACCCTGTAGGAACACAATACAACTCCCTGTAGGGTTTCTAAGGCTGTGAATCTTTCCAGAAGCAGACTGCCACATCTTTCTCCCACAGAATGGCTGGTGGGTTCAAACCACTGACCTTTTAGTTAGCAGCTGGTTGTTTAATCACTGTGCTACCAGGGCGCCTTTACTTATATGTAGTGCATATTTAAAAGTGTGCTTTTTCAGGAACAAACAGAGATTTTGCACCAACAGTTGGAAATGTCAGGTTAGAGTCTAGAAGGAAGGTAGGGGCAGAAAAGATCAAAATAAGAGTCATTAACATAAAAATAAGAATTGGAGATATGAATTTCACTTTGGTACAAGAAAAATCTTAAACAAGTAGAGAAAATGGAGAGTAGAATTTGTGGCCCATATTTGATATCTTCATAGTTCATTGGGTTTTATTTTTCTATTTGCAAAAAATATTTGTGCTCATTTGATGTGACACTTATAAAGAAGAGTGTAATGTAAGGGTAAAACCATCACTCACTGCCTCAGAGCCGGATCCGACTCATAGCGAGTCCTCCTTGGGTTTCAGAGGCCATATCACTATGGAAGTAGATTGTCCAACCTTCCTTCCCAGGAGTGACTGGTGGGTTTGAACAGCCAGCCTTCTGGTTAGCAGTCAGATGGCTTAGGCACTATGACACCCGAGCTCCTATTGAATTAGGGATCAAATAAAAAATCTATATCCTAGTCATGTTTGAGGAGCTCTGGTGGTGTAGTACAGAAGGCATTTGACTGCTAACCAGAAGGCTGGCTGTTCAAACCCACCAGTCACTCCTCGGAAGGAAGACTGGGCAATCTACTTTCCTAGTGATACTGCCTCGGAAACCCAAGGAGGAGTGGCTATGAGTCGAATCCGACTCCACAGCAGTGAGTTTGTTTTTTTGTTTGAGTCATGTCTTGTGATTTCTCCAGGAAGAATTAATTAATCCACATCCTGTGTTGATGATATAGAATGTGTACCCTTAATAGGGTGATGAGGAGCTCTGGTGAGGTAGTGCCTAAGGCACTTGACTGCTAACCAGAAGCCTGGCAGTTCAAACCCACCAACCACTCCTCAGATGAAAGATTGGGCAATCTACTTCTGTAGTGATACCGCCTTGGAAACCCAAGGAGGGGTCCCTATGAGACAGGTCGGATTCCACGGCACACAACAACAACAGGAATAGAAAGGGAGCTCTGGTGGTATAGTGCTTAAGTCACTTGACTGCTAACTAGAAGGCTGGCAATTCAAACTGACCAGCCACTTCTTGGAAGGAAGGCTGGGCAATCTACATCCATCTTGATACCGCCTCAGAGTCAGATCAGACATAATGGCAATGAATAATTTGTGAGGGGTAGAGAGATACAATATAAGCCACACATATAATTTAAATACTTAGTCATCACATTAATAAAAGAAACAAGTAAAATTCATTAAAAAATACATTTTATTATCTCAATCTATCCAATATATTATTTCAGCACATAAGCAATCTAAAACACTCTTCAGTTAGACCTTTTACATATTTTACTTTTTTTTGATGCTGGACCTCTAATATTTGGTATGTATTTTATACTTTTTGTTGTGATTAAAGAAGGAGCCCTAGTGGTGCAGGGGTTAAGTGCTTATCAGCCAATAAAAAGTTAGCTGTTGGAACTCATCAGTTGCTGTATGGGAGAAAGATGTGACAATCACGTTTCCGTAAAGATTACAGCCTTGAAAACACTATGGTGCAGTTCTCCTGTGCTCTATAGGTCACCATGAGTTGTAGTCTCCACGACACCAACAGGTTTTGGTATTGTTAGCTGCCATGGAGTCACTGCTCCCCTTTTCCCCATTCATGGTGACCCATGTGTAACACATCTCAATCTGGACACTCGATCAGAAAAGCTTGATCTGTATTTAGTTTAAAAAATTTACAGTTCAAAAAGAAGAATCATATACTCAAGTCATTCTAAACATACTTAAAATAAATCGAATATTGGTTTTAAATTTAATTTAGAGTTAATTATCATTAAATAAAGTTAAAAATTCAGCTCCTAAATTGCTGCAGCCTTCAGGTGCTAAAGAGCCACATGCAACTATTGGCTGCTACTTAATTGGATAGAACAGCTCTACAGACAGCAGCCAGCCACCCTTCTCAGTTCACATATAGCGTTGCTTCCCAGGTGCAAGCATTTCTCTGGGGGTTTACTGAAAAAACAAATCCCAGGCTTCTTTCTCTGGAGGTTTGAGATGAAACTTGTCCAGTTTACTTGACTCACAGGCCCAGACTATTTTGTTTTTCTCTTGTCACCAGTGCAGAGGCTTTATGGTAATTATTTCAGTAACTTCCTTTAATCTTCTTTGCCCCAAAACTTTGGTAAAGACCACCCTGGTCTTACTTAACATTTTTCCTTAACTTCAGCCATTGAGTAGAAAATCCTTAACTCCTTAACAAATGTGTCCAATCCTTTTTCAGAGTAGATTTCAGAAAGATGAAGTTCTTACTCTATAACACCAGCACAAAGGTTACCAACTCAACCTTCATTTGCATATGAAAGAACCCTTCTTCAAATACTCTTTTGCATGACAGGAAAAGATCAAGTTCTCTAGATTAAAAACAGAAAGAACAGATAAAGCACACCACTCAAAAACACTTTAATTAGAGAACGATCATCATTTTATTGCAAACATATCAATTATATCAACATATAAAGATTGTTTTAAGAGATGATAGTCAGAAAAAGCAGACTAAGAAAAACTCTAAATATACTAAAAATAAATATGTACACTAAATAAATATGAAGGAGAAGAAACAGACTGAAGGAGGACTTCCCGTGACTTTGTTAAAATATCACTCAGGGCTATTCGTTGCATTTTACTGCGTTCTCTACTCGCCAGACAAGGTTCTAATTATAAGTGTCCCCCACTTTTCCAAAGTTCCCTTTATGCCACTTCATTTTTATGAAAGACCTATATCAGTACCTGTTTTTGCTAACTGCAAGAAATTTGAAGAGGAGTGTTACTTTCACGAAAAAAGGCAAAAAGCAAAACTAGCGTTTAGCATCTGTTTTGCAGCAGACTGTTAAAAAGTCAACACTCACCCTGAGCATTAGCCTCTCCAAGCTCTTTCTCCTGGAGCTACACTCAGCCTCTCAGCATGAAGCCAGCATAATTTTGAACTATGTCTGTGAACATTATGTTAGTATTATTTTAGGTTTTATGTGTTAGTTGGTATGATTTGGTAGGTCATTTTTTGAGGCTTGGAACACTCAAAAATTTGTCCTGTATAAATTAATAAAACCAAAACACCAAACCCACAGCCATCCAGTAGATTTTGACTCATAGCAACCCTCATTTAGGTCTCTGAGGCGCGGCGAATCTTTATGGAAGTAGATTGTCTTGTCCTCCTTCCATGGAGTGGCTGGTGGGTCTGAATCGCCAACCTTCTAGGTTAGCAGTCAAACGCCTCAGGCACTGCACCGCAGGAGCTCCTTCTATAAATTAATAGTAAATGTTTCTTTGCTTTACGCTGCAAAGGAACGCTCTACTTCCAAAGCTTTACACTGCTTTGGAATGCCCTACTTTCAGATAGCCAGGGAAACATGTACTAATCTGGCTTCTTGAAAACCTGTGTATCAGAGTTTAAATTCTAAAGTGCTTGCGTTAGTTTACAGTGAGAGTTCTAACTACATTTTGAGTGTTGACATAAATTCAGACACAATTTGAGTTCTTTCTGATCATTAAACCAGCAATGTGGCTGTGCATAGCCAAATCCAGGGCAAACCTAAGGAGGGGGCAGTTTGCTCTCAGGAAGAGTGTGGTCGAAAGTAGATTATGCTCACACAAAGATCTAGGGAAACGGCCTGCGTGGTTCCTCAATGATTTACTAAAAAATAGCCACCTGTTAGCTAATTTAAGTTAAAGGTTGGGGTCCTGGTGGTGTTTTGTAGTCACCTTATGGCTATGATTCAGGGTCATATGTTCATATGAGTCATACCCTGACCACGATGTAGCCAAGTGGTCAAGACCCAGAACCAATCGTGTAACCTTTTTTTATCTGTAATTATGTACTTATCCTAATCATAGTCTCCCCCAGTCCCCTTCTGTAGTTCCACCTGTGACAGTGATGGATTGACCTGCCATTAATCATGATTTTGTGATGATTTCCTTTGTTTTCTTTTAAAAATAATTAGCCACATAGGTGAGTCAGCAAATGCCAATTAGCCTCTGTACTATGTACAAGCTGATGGTTTCCTTCATCCTGGGTGATGGTCATTGTTTTGTCTTTGTCCTGGTCTCTATAGAACATGTTTGAATCTGGAGTCTTTTTTCCCCTAGTATACCTATAAAGAATTTTCCCAAATATAATATATAAATATAATATATAAAATATGTATTGTATATATTAAAATTCAGTGGCTGTCTCTTTCCAGGATCAGAAATACCGTATTTTCTTGATTGTTCTTGTTTAAAGATCTGCTAAAAATCTGTTAATCTCAGAAGCTACAAGGCTAAGGAAGCTACAAGACTACAGGAAATACTCTGTATGTAGTGCAGAGCCCCATGAATGCCACCCAGTAGTTAGAATGTATTTCTACAGTATATTCTTTAACTGTTTGCTTTTTCAGCATCAGTTAATAGTTTATCTACTGGCTTGAGAAAAAAGCATCTGTCACACCGGGTTGCACTCAGAATTTTTTAACCATTAATATTCCAAACATACCAATGCATTAGGATTTAAATAAAAAGAAATAATTCTCCTACCAAATAGAATTATAATTTATACTAATATTATCATAATGGTCAAGCTGCAACTACAATTTTTGTAAGCCACTAAGATAGAGTGGAGGAAAGTTTTGGGGTGACCAGCTGGTGTAATAACAACACAGGAGCCAATTCCCACTTACTCTTGCTGAATACTATGGATTTATAGTCTGCTTAGGAAATTTCCTTCTGACAAGATGAATTGCAAAAGATATGCAAATGCTCTAGAGAATAGATCGTCTGCAAACAGATGAACACATTTCTCCAGCCAAGCAAATATTGATACTACTAGAATCAGACCTACAGTTATGTGTGGCCATTAATTTAAAAGAAAGGTCAAGTAGCAGATCTCAACAATGTCAGAAAAACAAATATGGAAGAAGAGTTTGAAAATAATCATAGGAAAGTGCTACAAGTAATTTTACATCATTACCTTTCATTGGGAAATCTCAACCCAAATGTTAAGTTGAAAACAAACAGAAAAAGCTTTAGTGGCCAAACAATTATAACTTCTGTCATGTCATTGTGTGCTAATAATACCACAGATAAAACTCACCAAACCCACTGTCATCAAGATGATTCTGACTCATAGCAACCCATAGGGGTTCCCAAGGCTGTAAATCTTTATGGAAGTAGATTGGCTCATCTTCCTCCCATGGAGCAGTTAGTGGGTTTGAATGATCAACATTCTGCTTAGCAAGCCAAATTCCTTACTCATTGTTCCACCAACTCACTACCATCAAGTAGATTCTGACTCATAGCAATCCCCCTTTGGGTTTCTGAGGTGGTAAATCTTCTTTACAGAAGTGGATTACCTGGCCTTCCTTCCACAGAGTGGCTGGTGGGTTTGAATCTCAAGCTTCTGTTAGCAGTGAAATGCCTTAGGCACTATGCTACCAGAGTTCCATTGTGCCAGCAGAGCTCCTTAATACCATAGTTACTTATATATAAAGAAGTATATGTTGTTGTTGTTGTTATATGCCATCGAGTCAGACCCAACTCATAGTGACCCCTCCTTGGGTTGCCGAGGAAGTATCACTATGGAAGTAGATTGCCCAACCTTCCTTCCAAGGAGTGGCTGTTGAGTTTAAACCACCAGCCTTCTGGTTAGCAGTCAAGTGCCTTAGCACTATACCATATATTAAAGCACACAAAAAAAGTGGTTATTAAATTACTTTATGTTACTCCTTATATGGAACATGAGACCTAATTTGAAAAAAGTGTCTAGAATCCCAGAGTAAATACTACTGTAAAAAGTGTAACAAGTTATTTAAAGGAACAACTTATTTAATCAAATATATTTGAGCACTAATTGGACAATTCCAAAGGAAATGACAGTGTTAATTATTGAACTAGTGTGCAAGACCCCAGTGTTGGTCTCTGCAGTCCACAATATGAAATCATTCCTCGGGGTGATTAGCCAGCAACCTGGTGGCAGGTTGATTACATTGGACCACTTCCATCATGGAAAGGGCAGTGTTTTGTTCTTACTGGAATAGATACTTATTCTGGATATGGATTAGGCTTCCAAGCATGCAATTCTTCTGCCAAAACTACCATCCATGGACTTATCCACCATTATGGTATCCCACACAGCATTGCTTCAGGTTGAGGGACTCATTTCACAGCAAATGAAGTGTGGCAATGGGCTTATGCTCATGGAATTCACTGTTCTTACCTTGTTCCCCATCATCCCAAAGCAGCTGGCTTGATAGAACTATGGGATGGCCTACTGAAAACACAATTATGGCACCAGCTAGGTGGCAATACCTGAAGGGTTGGGGCAATGTCCTCCAGGAGGCTGTATGTACTCTAAACCAGCATCCAATATATAGTGCTGTTTTTCCAATAGCCAGGATTCATGAGTCCAGGAATCAAGAGGTGGAAACGGGAGTGTACCACTCACTATTAACCCTAGTGACCCACTCAAAAAATTTTTGCTTCCTGTCCCTGCTACCCTATGTTTTGTACGTCTGGAGATCTTAGTCCCAAAGGGAGGAACACTACCACCTGGAGCCACAATAATGATTGCATTGAACTGGAAATTAAGAATGCCACCCAGCCATTTTGGCTTCCTCATGCCTCTGGATCAACAGACAAAGAAGGGCATTACTGTATAATCTGGTGTGATAAAGCCTGATTACCAAGAGGAAATTGGATTGACATTACATAATGGAGGTAAAGACGGATATGTCTGGAATGCAAGAGATTCTTTAGGACATCTCTTAGTACTACCGTGCCTTGTGATTAAAGTCAATGGAAAATTACAGCAACCCAATTCTGATATGACTGCTAATGGCCTAGACTCTTCAGGAATGAAGGTTTGGGTCACCCCACAAGGCAAAGAACCATGACCAGCTGAGGTGCTTGCTGAGGGCAAGGGAAATACAGAATGGGTGGTGGAAGAAGGTCATTCTGAATATCAGCTATGACCATGTGATCAGTTGCAGAAAAGAGGACTGTAATTATTATATTCCTTCATTGTATATGTGCATCAAATATTTTCGTTTCCTTCTGTCATGAACTATGAAATGTAAATAAAGTTAATACGTTTCAGTTTTACGTGTGTTAGCGTATCATGTTAGGCGCAAATATGACTCTATAATTGTCCTTACTTAGAGATTATATATGGTTAAGAAGATGTGTACAACTGCCAAGTTGACAAGGGGTGGACTGTGGTAGTTGGAGCTCTGTGTCAACTTGGCTGGACCATAATTCTGTGTGGTTTAAGCAATTGTGATGTAGGTTGTTCCAATGATGAGATCAGATGTATGTTTCTTGAGTAGCCAATCCATTGAAAGAGTTTCCCTAGGGGTGTGGTCTTTTTCCAGTATATTTGTGGGCATTCTGGGAAAAGAGGCTTTCTTCTGTGATTGGGATTCTGTTGTGCTGCCTACAACTGTCCCTGAGTAGACAATCCACCATTCAGCCTGGAGATCTTGGATTCTTCATTTGTTGGAGTCAATAGCCAGTATACTGCCTGCCAACTTTGAGCTCGTCAGCCCCTGAAGCTGTGTGAGTTGGGAAAAGCTTCCAGCTTGATGCTTGATCCAAGAACTTTGGGACTTGCCAGCTTCTATAAGTGTGAGAGCCATATTCCTAAGACAAATTTCTCTTTCTCTCTCTCTCTCTCTCTCTCTAAGCTTTACTGGTTTTGCTTCTCTAGAAAACCCAGTCTAACACAACCCCCAAAACTTAGGTTCTTGACATGATAGAGGCTTCTGCTCAAGGCTTAGGCTGGATTCTATATTGTTCTTTAAAAATTCCACTTTAGGGTACTTTACCTCTTTGAGAAAGACAGCTCATAGCTATTGTTATTAAATATGTTTGCAGAGGAGCTTGATAAATGGCATAGTTTAAGCAAGATAAATGGAAGGAAATATTTTGTCAACAGGCTGTAAAAGCAAAAATTGCAACAATGATTGTTTAAGTAATGCTTCAAAAAAAGGGTCTTGCAAACATTGTGAAAATTAAAGAGACCATGTTAGAAAACAGACTGTAAGCCTTTTAGTCAAGAGGCTGCTAGTTATGGCTATGTGAGGGCATTCTAAAACTGAGATGTTTAGCATGATTAAAAAATGATGGCCCTAGAGTTCCAGTAAGATGGTAGAGCAGGCAGACAAACTACACAGAACCTCTTCAACAAAGAAAAGAGGAACCAATTAACACAGATACAAAAGATAATCCTGGAGCACTGAGCTTTTAAAGGAAGGATACAGAAGTGGATGAAATTCCAACTAAGAGAAAAACCTGCATGAAAACACTGAAAAAGAAGACACAGAGCTGCAGACTGTCAGTGATCCTGACAGCATGGACAGCTTAGATATTGCCAAGTGGTGATAGGACCTAAAAATTAATCTAAAAATCAGCCCTGCTAGCCAGGGGCTGCACAGAGGACTGCCCAGGTGGCTGATGAATAAAAGGGGGAGCAGTGAAGAGGGAAACAGGTCAAGCTGTGGACTTTTGGCTGTCTGGAGGGTGCAGCCATTTTGAATGCTTACAAGCAGTTTGACCTTTTTGGATATTTAAAGCAACAGCATTCTCTCAGATTCCAGAGGCCTAAGAATAAGCTCCACTTGCTGGGGACAGCAAGGACATACCAGACACTGAGGACTGGAAAGGTACAATATTCCCTTTGTTACTCTTATACCCCATAACCTCTTGGTGAATGGAAGTGCAGCCATCCCTTTCTCCCACCCACCTTCTGGGCCAGAAGGAATTCTATCCCAGTCTGTGGGTTTTGACAGAGCCTGCATGTCCTGCCCTACCCTGCCCAGACTTTTTTTCTTTCTTTCTTTTTAGTTCATTTCTGTTGGTCTCACTTTTTTCATCTTTATTATTATTATTATTCTTTCCTCTTCCCCTTCCAGGTTCTAGTTTTTGGCTTTTTCTCTCTTCCCTTTTCCTGGTTCCCATTTTTTTCTTTCTTATGATTCCCCTCATTCCTTATTGTTCTTTTTTGCATTTTTCCCGTTTTTTTCTTCATAATTCACCTACTCTGTTTCTTTTCTCTTATTCTCCCCTGCAGAGATATTGCAGGGTTCCCCTCCTCCTTTTATATTCATATTTCTTTTGGCTTTTTAAAGCATTTCTTTAAATATTTTATCTCATTTATTGCCTTTCCTCCCTCCCTCCCCCTTTTTTCTCTTTTTGGTGATTGTTTCATGTGGTAATGCAGTGTGTGTCTTTTGTACTCTTGCTTTTACTTTATTGATGTTTTTTTAATCGTTATTTTTGTCTAACTGACTGGGAGACAGCAATTATGCCTGTATGACCCAACCATACTCTCACCTCCTGCAGCTCCACTTACTGAGTGAGAGCCATTGCCTCCTTCTGCACCAACTGACCAATGATACATGACTACCAATAAGAGCCTGATTCACTCTTAACTATGTTTCAGAGTTAACAGGATCTGTGCAGCCACTCTCATTCTCTGTCACACCAGGAGATACATGGTGAATACATAAGTGCTGCCAACTAGTGAATAGTGAATAGAGGAGCACAGTACCATCTTACTCAGATACATCCAAAAAAAAAAAAGAGAATGTTGGACAAATGACTCCAACATATAATCATCAATTAAACATAAATTCAACAACTGTTGAAGACCACAGACCATTAGTCTACACAAAGAAGCAAGATAAAGCAGTAGAAACAAAGGAGCAGGATGCAGACCCAGAACATGTCCTTGAGGAAGAAGTAGCATTGGAACTCCCTGATAAGGAATTCAAGAGAATTATCTTTAGGTACCTTTAACGGATTGAGAGTCAGATCAAGGAAAACACTGACAAAATCAAGGAAAAAACAGACAAGACCCTAGAACAATTTTGGAAGGAAATACAAGAACAAAATGAAAACATAAATGAAAAAATAGAAGTGATACAAAATCTACAGATATCCAGAAGATTAATACTCAATTTGCAGAAATAGATAACACATTGAAAGGGCAAAGGAATAGAATCAAATCAACGAAAGACAGAATTAATGAGATTCAAGAAAAATACCTGGATACTTCTTTGGAAAGGGATCCATCAGAAAAAAGATCAAAACAAAATGAAGAAAGCCTAAGATTCATGTGGGATACCATCAAAAGGAATGACCTACATGTCACTGGAATTCCAGAACAGGAGGAGACAAATAAAACCACTGAGAAAACTGTCCAAGATTTGTTGGAAGAGAACTTCCATGCTTTGATGAAAGATGAGAATATATCCATTCAGGAAGTCCAATGAGCTCCAAACAGGATAAACCCCAAAAGAAAATCACCAAGACATATCATCATTAAACTCACCAAAACCAAAGACCAAGAAGTAATCCTGAAAGTAGCACAGGAAAAACGAAGAGTTACCTACAAAGGGCATCCAATAAGACTAAACTCTGATTCTCAGCAGAAACCATGCAAATGAGAAGGCAATGTGATGGTATATGTAAAACCCTGAAACAGAAGAATTTCCAACCAATTATTACATACCTAGCAAAACTGTCCCTCAAATATGATGTTGAAATTAGGACATTTCCAGATAAGCAGAAATTTAGAGAATGTGTTAAAACCAGACCAATCGTACAAGAGATACTAAAGGGAGTCCTTTGAACACAGAACCAATAATAATAATAGCAAAAGACAACTGACCATTAATACAGTAGATGACATAACCCAGAAACCAACACAGCTATGGAAGTATCCAAAGTAAAATTAGCAACATCACCAACAGAACCAACTGAAATAAAAAAAGATAATAACAGGATACTATGAAGAACTGTACTCCAACAAATTTGAAAATCTAGAAGAAATGGACAGATTTCTAGAAACATGCTACTTTCCTAAACTAACACAGACTGAGATGGAAAAGTTGAACAGACCTATGACAAAAGAAGAAATTGAACAATTCATTAAAAAAATTACCAACAAAAAAACTCCTGGCCCTGTTGGTTTTACCAGAGAATTCTACCAAATGTTCAGAGAAGAACTGATACCAATTCTACTCAAACTATTTCAAAACATACCAAAAGATGGAATCCTCCCTAATTCATTTTATGAAGCAAGCATACCCTTGATACCAAACCAGGCAAAGATACCATTAAAAGGAAAACTACAGACAATATGCATCATGAATATCGATGCAAAAATCTTCAACAAAATCTTAGCCAATAGACTCCAACAACATATCCAAAAAATAATACATATCAGGTATGCAAGGATGGCTCCACATTAGAAAAACAATCAATGTCATCCATCACATAAATAAAACAAAGGAAAAGAACCATATCAATCAACATAGAAAAGGCATTTGATAAAATCCTGCACCCATTCCTGATAAAAACTCTCAGCAAAATAGGAATAGAAGCAACATTCATCAACATAATAAAGGATATATATGCAAAACCAGCAGCCAACATTATTCTCAATGGAGAGAGACTGAAACCATTCTCCTTGCAAACAGGAATGAGACAAGAGTGCCTTCTATCACCACTTCTATTCAACATTCATGCATTGGAAATCCTAGCCAGGGCAATAAGGCAAGAAAGGGAAATCAAAGTCATCCATATTGATAAGGAAAAAGTCAAACTACCCCTATTTGCTGATGATATGATCCTATATGTAAAAAACCCAAGAGACTCAGTAAAAGCTACTGGAAATAATTGAGAGATTTAGCATAGCAACAAGTTACAAGATCAACATCTAAAAAATCAGTTGGATTCCTCTACACCAGCAAAGAGATTGCTGAAAAACAAATAAGGAAATCAATACCATTTACAATAGCTACCAAAAAAATAAAATA
>NW_006921777.1:2304613-2309756 GCF_000298275.1 Orycteropus afer afer | reverse complement strand
GGTCCAACCGACAGCACATAACAACAACAACAATATATGGCATAAATAGACTCTCAAGCATAACCCAAAATGCACAAACAACAGAAGATAAACTAATTGAATGGGACCTTCTAAAAATTAGATGTTTATGTACTTCAATAGACTTATCCAAAAAAAGAAAAAGAAACCCTACAGACTGGGAAAAAATATTTGGTAATGACATATCTGACAAAGAACTTATCTCTAGAATTTATACAAAAATCCCCAAATCTCAACAACAAAAAGACAAATAATCCAATTAAAAATGGGCAGAAGACATGAATAGACACTTGACCAAAGAGGATATTCAGGTGGCCAACAAACACCTGAAGAAATGTTCATGATAATTAGCCAGTTGTTGTTGTTGTTGTTATGTGCCATCGATTTGGACCCAGTAGAGAGATGCAAATCAAAATAACAATGAGAAAACCCCCAGCACTAGTAGCAAAGTTCAACAAGGGAGAAAATAAATGCTGGTGAGGATGTGGAGAGAATGGGACTCTTATACACTGCTGGTGGGACTGTAAAATGATACAACCACTGTGGAAAGCAGAATGGCAATTTCCTAAAAAGTTGGAATTAGAAATACCAATTGACCCAGCCATTCCATTACTAGGTATATATCCTAAAGAACTGAGAGCCTGGACAAGAACAGATATATACACACCCATGTTCATTGCAGCACTATTTACAATAGCCAAAAGATGGAAACCTAACAGAAGAATGGATAACCAAACTATGATATATACACACAATGGAACGCTATGCAACCCTAAAGAATAACGTAAAATCTGTAAAACACTGCACTATGTGGATGAAATTGGAGGACATTATGCTGAGTGAATAAGTCAATCACAGAAGGACAAATATTGTATTAGTCTGCCATTGTGAAAAGTTAAGGAAAAGTTTATATATGGTAGGAAATTTCTTTGTTCGTTACCAGGGCTGGGGATGGAGAGGAGGGAACACTGCTAGATAGGTAGAGACAAGTATTGATCTGGGTGAAGGAAAAGGCAATGCACCAAATGCGAGCAATCAACACAGTGGCATTGAGAAAGAGGAAGACATAGAGAGGTGCATGGGAGGTACATACAACAAAGACGAACCCTTTTGTACATATAGTACTGTGTTGTCAGTGATGGCAAACATTGATCTATGGGTGGATAGATGAGTGGACAGGCTGAATGATCAGGTACATCTAGGCAAGCGGGAATGTGCCCATCGTCATGTACAGGTTTGGCGGATGATGTATCTACAAGCATATTTGTATGTTCTCCAAGGATGTCCAGATATATAGTAGAACGGACAAGGGACAAGTTTGCAGTCACTTCTTGGCCACAGCCAGCTACCACGAGACAGCAAGTAGTTGACCTGTGGACTCAGGACCATGGTCGCAGTGGACATCAAGCTAAATTGGCATAACAGACTATACAAAAACATTGTTCCACATCCACTTTGACAAGAAGTGACTGGGATCTTAAAAGCTTGTAAGCAGCTATATTGGTGCAACAATGGGTCTCTCCTCATCCAGAGCAAAGAAGAATGAAGAAAACCAAAGACGTGTGGAAAAAATTAATCCAAGGAACTGGTACACCATGTGAACCTCAGTCTATATGACTATGAGATCAGAAGGACTAGATAGTGCCCAGCTACCACTGTCAACTACTCATGGGGGGGGGGTGTCCATGTGGGAGGTCCTGGATAGAGTGGGACAAAAATGTGGAAGAAAACTCAAAATTATAAGGAAAAAAAAAGGAGACAGATTAGAGGCAGGAGTACACAGGAGGGAAGGACATAGGGAAGAGGTGCTATGGGGAGGAGGTGAGAGGAGAGCTGTTGCATTGTGGGATAGTGCAGTGAATGTCATAAGACAAAGTGTATGTGAACTGCTCTACTGAAGATGAATTTGCTCTGTAAACATTCACCCAAACCACTATGGAAATTTCAACAGCAACAAAAATAATGATGGCCCTACGTCTAAATCAAAGTTCCATTGTTGAATTAAACTTGTAAGAACTTCTGCCTTCTTAAAAATAAAGCTTGTGTTTTAAAGCTGTAACTTCTTGTGGATTTTAACTACCCTCAACAAACAATAAAGAGGACAAAAATGTGGTTTGTGAAAAAATATTTGCCAGTAAATGTTTGTCAAAATGATCTCAGAAGAATACTTGTACAGCAGGCCTCAGGAAGAATGTATACATAGTTTACTAAGCTAACTCCAAGAAATATATGTTAGAAAATAAATCAGCTTACCTTATAACATTTCAACTTGCTATTGTCTTGTAACCATACATAATTCCTAGCCCCCCAAGACTGCAATCCCATACTCCCTTCCTTACTTTTCTGTTTAAGGCTTGCCTCTCCTTCAGAATGCCAGAGCACTTTGGTGAGTCCTCACTAAGTGCTGCCCAATCTGGATCTATTCCTTCAATAAAACTCTGTTCCAATTTTAACAGAGACTCCAGTTTGGTCTTTGACAATGGGTTTAGTATTGACATCTCCCTCCTGAATTTCATGTCCTTCCCAGGATCTCAGAATGTGAGCTTATTTAGAAATAGAGTCTTTGGAGATGGAATTAGTTAATTTAATGTGTCCAGTGTCCTTAATAAGAAGAGCAGAAACACAGAACAAGAGGAGAATACCATGTGAGATGATACATGAAGCAGAAGATGTCCATATAAAGATAGAGGCAGAGATTGGAGTTAAGCTACCACAGCCAAAGAACATCTGGAAGAGGCAAAGAAGGATTCTTCCCTAAATCCTTCAGAGAGAATATGGTCCTGTTAAACTTTGATTTCAGACTTCTAGCCTCCAGAACTGTGAGAAAATGAATTTCTGTTGTTTAAAGCCACCACTTTGTTTTCCTTTATTATAGCAACCCTGGGAAACAAATACAGTTATACTTTAATATAGCTTTATCATTTCCAAACAGATTTTAATAATGATATGTGACTTCTAAAGATTAAGAGATTCCTTTATTTACTGAACACACAATATCTTATAACCCCATTGAATAAACAAGTGGCTGATTTGAAAGACACAATACATCACTAATGAAAATAAAACATTTCTCCTTTCCTCATATTTTGGCCTTGAAATTTCTCCAAGGAAGGGCCATGGAATCAGTACCTCTCCTTCTCCACCTTCATGGGGAGGGGCTTGTACAAATAAATGGGCCTGGTAGTCCAGAAATGTGTTGGAGGTGAGAGGACCAGGGACCAAATATGTTGCTTTTATAAAAATCTCATGTATAGATTTTTAGCCAGTGTTCCCTCAAGTTTTCTCCAGGGCTCTGGCCTTCTCTTGAAAATTCTACCCCTTATTTAAGTGTCCTCAGAGCAGGAGAAAAGAGCTCTGGTGGCGTAATGGATAAGGCAGTTGGGTACTAACCAGAAGGTCAGTGGTTCAAACCCATCAGCTGCTCTGTGGAAGGAACACAGGGTGATGTACTTCTATAAATATTTACAGCCTCAGAAACACAATGGGGGTTGATATGAGTCAGAATTGACTCAATGGCAGTGAGTATGGTTTTTGGTTTGAGAGCAGGAGACGTTGCTTACGTGAATGATGAGACATGGAGCAAGTCACATTTCTCTGCCAAAAGGCAGAATAGTCTCTTAAATCTACTTGAGTTCAGATCAAATTCACTGATTTTTGTGCAATAAGTATCTCTGGGTAGTGTCTCCGCATGAAGTGGCAACGGATGTTAGACAGCCTGACTTCTTAGACAGTCTATCTTCTCCACCTGCAGCTGAATGAATTTAACTGACTTTTATCTTCACATTGGTGTTGGGGGGTCGGGGTAGGAGAGGGGCTGGCAAAGTTAGGAAATCTTAGCAGCATCATTGATAGAATCCATATGTGCCCACTTCAAACTGTAACAGAAAGAATGAAAAAGAGAAGATAATAAGGTGCTTGAAGCTAGCTAGCAACTGTGCCTTTTCAGTCATCTTTATATTTTGCCATTTGTAACATGGTTCCTTGAATGCAATATCCATTGTTGTCAAGTTAATTCCTTCTCATAGCCACCCTATAGGACAAAGTTGAACTGCTCCAAAGGATTTCCAAGATTGAAAACTTTATGGAAACATACTGCTACATCTTTCTCCCAATGGAGCAGCCAGTAGGTTCAAATTGACAACCTTTAGATTAGCAGCTGAGCACTTAACCACTGTGCCACCAGGGACCCATTTGAACTAGCAGGTGTTAAATTAATGATGTTGGATATATAAAAAGGGCTTTGTAAGGTCTGCAAGAGAAAGTACTTTCCTATTAGTTATTTTGATGCATAAGAACCACTCTGACCAAACATGTTTATTCTTATTTGGAGCCATGAAATTATGAGAATAAATTTATTCCCAGAGTCATTTGGCATGATCTTCTGTTGTTTGCTTATTGAAGGGGCAACTACATCTTATGGAATTTCTGAACTCTGCATTTTCTGCATGTTTACTCAAATTACTGCATATTTACTGCATGTTGTTAAATTGAGGAAATCTTAGAAATTCAAATATTACTCGTTAATTTTAAAGATATATCTTCATTCAAGAATACTTAAAGATTTGTGTAAGGATACTGTAGTTTTAAAGAAATAATCATCTTCAAATAATTTTTTGGGAAAAAATGCATATGAAAATTCCCTTTTTCTTGAGTTAATACCATTTACCTCAAATTACCAATGTCAGAAAATATTCACAAAACCAGTTGTTTCAATGCTGCTATGCATTTGTCATCTTATATTTTCACTCATCCTCAATTTCTGGATAATTTTTATCTGCATTTCAATCAAAAGATTATTTCTTTTAAAAGTGATTTTAAGAGATAGCCAGCAAAAGCACATGGTTTGTTACATTTGAAGATGAAGAGAAATTCTCAAAACTCCTTTTGTCTGAACTCTTCCACCTAATCTTAGTCATATCAGTGGTGGCAAACTAATGTTTTAGTGGCTTATATGAACTAGTTGGCCTACTTAAGATTTTTAAATAATCCTCACTACTCACTTTATTAATTTTTTATTGTTGTATAAATCAAGTTGGGCTCCATTGGGTTCTCTGCTCAAGATCTCACAAGGTCAAAATCAAGGTGTAGCTGTGATGGGCTCTTATTTGAAGATTTTAAGAAGACT
>NW_006921777.1:2302631-2304193 GCF_000298275.1 Orycteropus afer afer | reverse complement strand
GCAACCCCTCCTTGGGTTTCCAAGGTAGTATCTCTACAGAAGTAAATTGGCCAGTCTTCCTTCCGAGCAAGTGGTTGGTGAGTTTGAACCACCAGCCTTCAGGTTAGTGGTCAAGTGCCTTAGGCACTATGCCACTCATAGAGACTCTATAAAACTATGGGTTGAACTGCTCCATAGGATTTCTAAGCTGCACTTTTTAAGGAAGCAGACTGCCACATATTTCTCCTACAGAGTGCCTGGTGGGTTCACACTGCTGACTTTTCAATTAGCAGCCAAGGACTTAAACACTACGCCATCAGCACTCCTTATCCAAGGAGCTCTGGTGGTGTAGTGCCTAAGGCATCTGACTGCTCACTAGAAGGCTGGTGGTTCAAACCCACAAGACACTCCTTGGAAGGAAGACTGGGCAATTTACTTCTTTAGAAATACTGCCTTGGAAACCCAAGTAGGGGTCACTGTGAGTTGGAAACAACTCCATGGTGGTGAGTTTGATTTTTTTGTTTACCAATGTTTAATTTAAATATCAGAATATTTTTTTTTTATAGATAACTAGATATCTGATTTCTCTTAAAAATCAGAATATCAGGAAACAGTAGGCTATACTTCACCATCGCAACCATTGGTTACACCTCGGAAGCGACAGCCCCTTCAGATGAGCATTTACTAATGAGTTAACCACTGTACAACTTCCTATTGACTTACATGCAACCAGTTTCATTCTGTACATCTTTGAGTTTTCAAAAACTGTCTTAAACAGTAATAATACTGCAACACAACATTTCTGGCAGAGCATGTATTCACACCTCTTCAAACCCAAATGTATCCGGGAAACTAATCATCTCAATGATATCTGCACTTTGAAGATAATGAGACTATCTCAAGCTTAACACTAATGTTTCTTTTGCTTCTCAAGACTGATTTTTGTAATACATTTCAATAAACTTAGTGATTCAGAGCATGTTTGGTTTGATGAGTGAATAATATTGCACAAATTAAATGCTACCACTGAGTTAGCAGTGGACAAATGTACTCTCATGTATGTAATCATGCCAGGAGCAAAAAAATTGGAATCTGTCATAAAAAAATACACGATGCAACAGTCAGATCATGTTCACACAGCTTGGCACTAAATTTCATTTTCCGAGTTCTTCAGCTGAAATCCTAAATAAACACTTATAAAACAGGCTGAAAGATCACATTGTACATCAAAGTTAGATTCCACAGCCTCAGAATTCAGATGTATGAAAACGTGCCAGTTGGGAAGCCTGCTGCTGCTCATGTAACAGTTTTTCTGTGAGCACATTCTCATTCAGTTAGATTTTCCAGTTTCAGAAGAAATAAATGTAGAAGAGGCAAGTGCAACGATTTCAGGCAGTATAATTTGGGGTTTGGGTTTGGGGGAGAGGCTGCGGCTCACAGGGTTGAAATAATGGAAGTAGATAAAGCTGGAGAGGTTGTTATAAACTAGATTGTGGAGATCCATTTATGTCAGGCTAAGTCTGGAAATTATTCCATAATGACCAAAACACCATTGCAGTTAGAGGAGCAAAAAAAAAAAAAAA
>NW_006921777.1:2297891-2301666 GCF_000298275.1 Orycteropus afer afer | reverse complement strand
GGGTCAGAATAATGAGAGGCTGTGGAGTGTTCTGTGATATTAGAAAATAGAAGAAAACTGGTGAATTCTTGTAATAATTCTTGCTAACTTCCCTTTTTTTGTCATTTGAGAGATCAGGAAAAAATTAAAAACATCATTTGGATTGTGTTTCTTTGATTGTGGCACTCCCCAGGACAGGATTTCAATAAAGTTTAATCAGAGAGCATTAATTAGGACATTGGGCATGGCTGTCATTCTGACACTTCCTATCATTGTTGTTAGGTGCCACTGAGTTGGCTATAACTCATAGTGACCCTATGTACAACAGAACAAAACACTGCCCAGACCTGTGTCATCCTTACAATATCTGTCATGCTTTAGCCCAATGCCTCAGGAACGGTGTCAGTCCATCTCATTGAGGGTCTTCCTCTTTTTCACAGACCCTGTTCTTAACCAAGGAGCTCTGGTAGTGTAGAGCCTAAGGCACTTGACTGCTAACCAGAAGGCTGGGGGTTCAGCTACTGCCCAGAAGGAAGGTTGGGCAATCTACTTTCATGGTGATACCACCTCGGAAACCCAAAGAAGGGTCACTATGAGTCGGGGCTGACTCGATGGCACATAACAATTCTTATTCTTTCTGAATCCAGCTTGAATTCCTAACAGTTCTCTGTCAATATATTGCTGCAATTATTTTTGAATTATCTTCAGCAAAATTTTACTTTTGTGTGATATTAATGATATTGTTCAATAATTTCCACATTCTGGTGTATCATCTTTCTTTGGTAAGATAGTGACTCAAGATACATTGCACCTTAATCCTGTCTCATTAATATAATGGACAACTCACACGAAAATGAGACAATAACCACAGGCCTGAAGTCTAGGATTTATAAGACATCACAAAATGGAGAGGTACAGCTAGAAGGGCAATATTAAGTAATTTGCTGAACTGCAATGTAACAATTTGTCTCTTGCTGCTTTCAGGATTCTCTCTTTATCCATGATTTTCAAGAGCTTGATTATAATTTATATCTTGTTGGGTTTATCCTACATAGAATTCATTGAATTCTTGGATTTGGGGATTCATATTTTCATTAGATTTGAAAAGCTTTCTGCTATTATTTCTTTTAATATTTTTCTGTCACTTTCATCCTCCTCCTGGAATTTCCATGATGCATATGTTAGTTCATTTGATGGTGTCCCAAAATTTAATTAGGCTTTGCTCAGCTGTGTTGATTCTTTTCTCTTATTGATCATCACACTCATAATTTATATTGCCTTATTAAAAAATCATTATAGCAGGATATTGACAGGGAACTTCCAGAAATTCAAGGTGGATTCAGAAGAGGATGTGGAATGAGAGGTATCATTGCTGATGTTAGATGGATCTTGGCTGAAAGCAAAGAATACCACAGATGTTTACCTATGTTTTATTGGCTATGCAGAGACTCAGTGTAGATCATAACACATTATGAATAATATTGTGAAAAACAGGAATTCCAGAACACTTAATTGTGCTCTTGAGGAATCTGTACATAGACCAAGAGGCTGTCATTCAAGAAGAGCAAGTGAATACCACATGGTTTACCATCAGGAAAGTTGTGCATCAGGGTTATACCCTTTCACCATACTTATTAAATTGATATGCTAGGCAAATGATCAGAGAAGCTATATTATATGAAGAAGAATGTGGAATCAGGATTAAAGGAAGACTCATTCTTGTGATATGCAGATGACACAACCTTGCTTGCTGAAAGTGAAGATGATTTGAAGCACTACCAATGAAGATGAAATACTGCAGTCTTTAGTATGGATTACACCTCAACATAAAGAAAACAAAATTGCTCACAACCGAATCAATAAACAACATCATGATAAATGGAGAAAAGATTGAAGTTTTAGGGGATTTCATTTTGCTTGGATTCACAGTCATCATCCATGGAAGCAGCAATCACAAAATCAGATGTCATATTGCACTGGGCAAATCTGTTGCAAAAGACCTCTTTACAATGTTGAAGAGTAAATATGTCATTTTGAAGACTAAGGTGCATAGTGCCTAAGTCATTTGACTGCTAACCAAAAGGCTGGTGGTTCAAACCCACCAGTCACTCCTCGGAAGGAAGATTGGGCAATCTACTTCCATAGTGATACTGCCTCGGAAATCCGAGGTGGGGGTCACTATGAGTCGGATCCAATTCGACGACAGTGGTTAACCCAAATCATGGTATTTTCAATTACTTCACATGCATGTGAAAGCTGAGCAATAAATAAGGAAGACCAAAGAAGAGTTGATGCCTTTGAATTATGATATTAGCAAAGAATACTGAAAATACCAAAGATTGCCAGAAGAATGAACAAATCTGTCCTGGAAGAAGTGTAGTCAGAATGCTCTTTGGAAGAGCGAATGGCCAGACTGCATTTCCCCTAGTTTGGTCATGTCAGAAGGGACCATTCCCAGCAGAAGGGTATCATGCCTGGTAAGTAGAGGGTTAGCAAAAATGGGGAATATCCTTAGTAAGATAGATTGGCACTGTAGCTGCAACAATTGGCTCAAGTACAGCTAGGGTTGTGACTATGGCACATGACTGGGCAGTGTTTGTTACTGTTGTACAGAGGGTCACTATGAGTCAGAGCCAACTCAGTGGCACCTAACAACAACAACAACATCATCCTCTAGTTTGTTGGTTATTTCTTTTACCAACTGAAATCTGCTGTTGAGTTCTTCAAATAAGTTTTTCATTTCCATAATTTTTAGCTCTAGTATTTCTGTTTAGTTCCTTTTTATATTATTGATTTCCTTATTTACGTTCTTGTTTTGTTCATATGTGGGTTTTCTTATTTCTTGTAAGTCTTTTCTGTTTTTTCCTTTGGTTAGTCCAATTTTTACTAACATTTTAGAGAGCTGCCATTAGACAGAGGGTTCAGAAAGAGTATAACTGTGCTGTGCAACACATTAGGCACTAGCTACAAATGGCTATTTAAATTAAATTAAATTTAAAATCCAGTATGTGAATCACATCAGCCACATTTCAAGTGACATATAAGTCACATGTTTCTCATGGCTACCATATTTGACATTTCAGATATAGAACAGTTTCATCATTACAGGAAATGCTATTAAATAGTATTGCTCTAGAGAAATGTTACTCAAATTGGGGCCTGCAAGCCCTTGGATAAACATATATACCTATTTGAGATTTTGTGATTTTTATCTCATTTGAAATATTTGTGATGCAAATGCATTTGACTGGATCATAACAAATTATGGATAACATTGCAAAGAATAGCAGTTTCAGAGCACTTAATTGTACTTGTGCAGAACCTGTACATAGACTAGTAGGCTGTCATTTGAACAAAACAAGATACTGAATGGTTGAAAATCAGGAAAGGTATGTATCAGGATTGTATGCTTTCACCATATTTATTCAATCTGAGCAAATAAGCCAAGAAGCTACACTATGTGAAAAAGAATGTGGCATCAGGACTGAGAGGAAGATCATTAATAACCTGTGATATGCAGATGACACAATCATGCTTGCTGAAAGTAAAGGTGACTTAAAGTACTTACTGATAAAGATCAAAGATTACAGTCTTCAGTATGGAATACATCTCAGTAGGAGCTCTGGTAGCATAGTGGCTAAGGCACTTAACTGCTAACCAGAAGGCTGGCGGTTCAAATCCACCAGCCACTCCTCGGAAGGAAAGTTGGGCAATCCTACTTCCGTAGTGATACTGCCTCGGAAACCCAAGGAGGGGTTGCTATGAGTCGGGGCCGACTCGACGGCAAATAACAACA
>NW_006921777.1:2288954-2293101 GCF_000298275.1 Orycteropus afer afer | reverse complement strand
GGATGGCTTTTGTGATGCGTGCTGAGTTCGGAGGAAGTTCCTTGATACCTGCTGAGACTGGAGGGCAGATAAAGGCCCTAAGGAGTGTTTAGAATTACAAAAGGTCTGTTAGCACTGCTGACACTAAAAGGTTTCTGGTTAAAGATTTTCCTGGAGGCTGCTAGAACTCTGGCTTCAGATTGACTCACACAACGACAATAAGGAAAATGAAAATTCTCACAACTAGTCTAATGAACAGCATCACAATAAATCAAGAAAAGATTGAAGTTGTAAGGGATTTCATTTTACTTGGATCCACAATCAACAGCCATGGAGACAGCAGTCATAGTACGGTACTGGGCAAATCTGCTGCAAAAGAACAAGTGCTGAAGAGCAAAGATGTCACTTTGAAAACTAAGGTGGTCCTAACCCAAGCCATGGTATTTTCAGTTGCCTCATATGCATGTGAAAGGCAATGAATAAGGAAGACCAAAGAAGAGTTGATGCCTTAGAATTACAATGTTGTGAAGAATACCAAAAATACCATGGACTGTCAGAAGAATGAGCAAATCTTTCCTGGCAGAAGTGCAACTGGAATGCTCCTTTTAGGAAAGAACAGTTAGCCTTTGTCTCACTTATTTGGTCATGTTGTCAGAAGGGACCATGCTTGGTAATGTGGAGGGTCAGTGAAAAAGGGGAAGACCCTCAATAAGATGGATTGACATAGTTGCTGCAATGATGGCCTCAAGTATAGCAAGGATTGTGAGATGGCACACGACCAAGCAGGGGTTCGTTCTGTTTTATATATGGTTGCTATGTGTCAGAGCTGACTCATCGGCACCTATCAACACAACAACAACCCCTCCAGAAAAGAGTGCCATGTACCTTCTTTACATTATTAAAAATCTGTCCAATCCCCTTGGTGGGTCACAAGAGCTTTACATTTGCATAGTCCCATCTAGTCCTCTGGTGAGAGTTGCAAAGAGCCATATTAATAAAGTAATTCAGTAACTCAGATCCACAATCCAATCCAATTTTCTCCTTTAAGACAGTGCCTACATAATTTAATTTTGAAGAAAGAACTCCTAGACATATGCCATTAGCCCCAGTTTGCAATGCCTAACTTCTGTGATCTCAGTTTAAATTCTTGAGCAAAACAATATGATTGTCTCAGCTTGAATGTATCATGTGTTCCCAGTTGTCCAGTCAGCTATGATTAGCATGGTAGTTCATTATAAATAAAACATTATTGTCTGGGGTACATTTAAAAGAAGGGAAGCTATGTGTAAAACCAAAAATTCTCATCTACAATGACATCTGTAGTGTTATTAGCCATTACAGATGAGTGCCATGTCTATGAATGAGACTAGTTTTCTTTCAGACTTACATGTGATCCTAGGACTTCAAAGAACGTGTAACACTGCTAAAGGGAAGTTCTTGACAGTAGGAAGCCCACAAGTGAGATATTTTAAAATAAGGGGACTTCTCCTTGCACTTCACAGTATACCCAGTAGGTGGATCTGCCTAAACTTTGCTAGTGCTTATGAATACAGATGTTTTTTGATGATGCATTTCATTAGCTCTGTGAGACACTGAAACTGCTTCTGGGGAATAGGCTGCTAAAGAGAGAAAGGCTTTTGATGAATGCAGTAGAATTGTGTTAGAGAGTCGGCACATCTTTTGTTATGTTGATTTTGTTCTGCTTTTTATTTGAACTGGATGAAAAATAGAAAGGTCTGAATTGTTCCCTCAGCTATGCACAGGCAATTCTTTCCAACAGCTTGCAGAGCTAGGTCAACCCATTTGGATAAAACAGCTTGGCCTTGGGGCATGCTGTTTTCTCTAATGCCTACTTTCTCCATGCCATAGAGTGGCCTAGAGAAATGCCTCTCCCTTTAATTGATGAGAGCAAAAAACTAAATTTAATATTTGCCAACTTGAATTTAAGTGCTCTTGCTTATTGTTTTACTCCCTCAAATCCATTTGTAAAAGTCTTCTGTCATCTTTTTCTACTCTTTCTCACCTCTCCACATTCCTGTATTCCTTTTCCTGCTTAATTTATGCCCCTTTCTCCAATTACACTAACCTGCAACTATTTTCCACTTTGCCTTCTGAGAAATCTCTCAGGTGTTGCAATTATTATTTCTGGTTTTATTAAATGTTACTGGCTTCCCATGATAGTATCCTTTGAAATGGCAGTATTGTCTTTTTTAAATGTATTTATTCAAAGAAGAAATAGGGCCAGTCTTCATGTGTCAGATTAAAAAAAGTTTCCATTTCTCACTAAATTATTTCCTGATGCTCACAGAATAAATTTGATCTCCTTGAAACACATGATATTTTCTACAGGAAAAGAATTACACCTTAGAAAGTAACATATCTGACAATGGACATTTGCATATGTGCAACACAATTTCATCACATCCACTTTCAAGTTCCTACTTTTTTCTATAAGAATTAGAGCAAACACATTCAATCCTTTGGTGACTTCACCAAGAATGAAATCTTGTAGCACATTGTTTATGATCTCTTTTCAGTTCTTTTTTTTTTTTTAATAGTAGTGTTTTGTATGGGTGTCTTAATACTCATCTTAGAATAAAAACAGTCATAGTAGGTTACATCAAGGCACTGATCACAGAGCCTTCTACCTCTGTTGTTGTTGTTGTTAGGTGGTATCGAATTGGCTCCAACTCATAGTGGCCTTAGGTACAACAGAATGAAACACTGCTCAGTCTTGTGCCATCGTCACAATCCTTGCTTTGCTTGAGCCAATCATCGAAGCCACTGGGTCATTCCATCTCTTTGATGGGCTTCTCCTTTTCTGCTGACCCTCTACTTTACCAAGCATGATGTCCTCTCCAGGTAATAGTCCCTTCTTGCAAAATGACCAAAGTAGATGTCTGGCCATTCTCGCTTTTAAGTAGTATTCCAGCTGCATTTCCAGTACAGGTCTATTCATTCATCTGGAGTCCATGGTATTTCAGTTTCTTCGCCAACACCACAATTCAGAGGCATCAGCTCTTCTTCAGTGTTCTTTATTCATTGTCATATTTATTCACGTACATATGAGGCAACTGAAAATACCATGACTTGGGTTAGGCACACCTTAGTCTTCAAAGTGATATCTTTGCTTTTTAACACTTTAAAGAGGTCTTTTGTAGCATATTTTTTTTAGTGCAATACAATGTCTGATTTCTTTACTGCTGCTTCCATGGGTGCTGTTTGTGGACTGAAGTAAAATGAAATCCCTGACAACTTCAAACTTTTCACCAATTATCATGATGTGGCTTATGGTCCACTTTTGATAATTTTTGTTTTCTTTATGTTGAACTGTAATCCATACAGAAGACTGTAGTCTCTGATCTTCATCAGTGAGTTCAGATGAGTTCAACTCATCTTCACTTTCAGCAAGCAAAGTTATGTCATCTGAATATTACAGAGTGTTAATAAGGCATCCTCTAATCCTGATGTCATGTCCTTGTTCATATAGTCCAGTTTCTCAGATTATTTGCTCAGGATACAGATTGAATAAATACAGTGAAAGAATTGAACCCTGACACACTCCCTTCCTGACTTTAAACCATGCAGTTCTGTTTGAATGAAGCCTCTTCTTCTATGTATAGGTTCCTCATGGGCATATTTAAGTGTCCTAGAATACCCATTCTTCCCAATTTGTTATGATCCATGCAGTCAAATTCTTTTGTATAGTCAATAAAACTAAGGTAAACATCTTTCTAGTATTCTTTATTTTCAGCCAAAATCCATCTGACATCAGCAATGGTATCTCTCATTTCATGTCCTCTTCTGAATTGAGCTTGAGTTTCTGGGAGTTCTCTTTCCATAACTGTTGCAACCATTTTTTTTTTTTTTTTTGCATTATCTTCAGCAAAATTTTACTAGTGTGTGATATTAATAATATTTTTGATAATTTCTGCATTCTGTGGGATCACCTTTCTATGGAATGGGCAAAAATACTGTTCTTTTCCAGTCAGTTGGCCAAGTAGCTCTCTTGCAGATTTCTTGGCATAAATGAGAAAGACCTCCAGCACTGCATCTGTTTGTTCAAACATCTCAACAGTATTCTGTCAGTTCTTGGCCCCTTATTTTTGACCAATTCCTTCAGTGCAGTTTGGACTTCTCTCTTCATTTCCATTGGTTATTTATCATA
>NW_006921777.1:2268432-2269468 GCF_000298275.1 Orycteropus afer afer | reverse complement strand
ACCTGAACCAATCGTTGCAAAGACTTTGTCCATCCATCTCGTTGAAGGCCTTTCCCTTCTTCGTTGACCCTCCACTTTACCAAACATGATATCCTTCTCCAGGGAATGGTTCCTTCTGACAACATGACCAAAGTAGGTGAGATGAAGTCTGGCCATTCTTGCTTCCAAGGAGCATTTCAGCTGCACTTCTTCCAGGACGAATCTGTTAGTCCTTTTATCAGACCACGGTACTCTTAGCATTCTTCTCCAACACCACAACTCAAAATCATCAACTCTTCTTTGGTCTTCCTTATTCATTGTCCAGTTCTCCCATGCATAAGGGGTGATTGAAAATACCATGTCTTGGTTTAGGTGCACCTTGGTCTTCAAGGAGACATCTTTGTTCTTCATTACTTCAAAGGGCTCTTTTGCAGCAAATTTGCCCAATGCAATATCTCATCTGATGTCTTGACTGCTGCTTCCATTGGTGTTGATTGTAGAACCAAGTAATATGAAGTCCTTGACAACTTCACTCTTTTCTCCATTTATCGTGAAGCTGTTTATTGGACCAGTTGTGAGGACTTTTGTTTTCTTTATATTTTGGTGTAATCCATACTGCAGAGTGTAGTCTTTAATCTTCATCAGTAAGTGCTTCAAGTCAATTTCACTTTCAGCAAGCAAAGTTGTATCATCTGAGTATCACAGGTTGTTAATAAGTCTTCCTCCAATCCCGTGATTGTGATATTAATGATATTGTTCGATAATTTCTACATCCTGTGGGATCACATTTCTTTGAAATGGGTACAAATATGGATCTCTTCCAGTCAGTTGGATGGGTAGCTTCTTCTAAATCTCTTGGCATAGACGAGTGAGTGCCTCCAGTGCAGCATCTATCTGTTGAAACATCTCAGTGGATTCCCAGAGCCTCCCCCCCCCCATTCCTTCAGTTCAGCTTTGACTTCTTCCTTCAATACCATTGATTCTTGATCACATGCCACCTCCTGAAATGGATGAATATTGACCAATTCTTTTTGGTACAGTGACTATTATATTCTTT
>NW_006921777.1:2262444-2267982 GCF_000298275.1 Orycteropus afer afer | reverse complement strand
TTCAACTTGAACTTGCATATGAGTAGTTGATGGTCTGTTCCACAATCACTTCCTGGCCTTATTTTGGCCAAAGAGATTGAACTTCTCCATCGCTTCTTGCCACAGATGTAGTCAATCTGATCCCTGTGCATTCCATCTGTTGAAGTCAATTTCTATAGCCATTGCTTATGTTGTTGAAAAAAGGTATTTGCAATGAGTAAGTCATTGGCCTTGCAAAATTCTATCACATGATCTCCAGTGTTATTTCTTTCAATAAGGCCATATTTTCTAACTACCAGTAACACTTCTTTGTTTCCAACTTTTGCATTCTAGTCATCAGTGACAATCAGTGCATCTTGATTGCATGTTCAGTCAATTTCAGACTGCAGAAGTTGGTAGAAATCTTTAATTTCCTCATCTTTGGTTTTGGTGATTGGTGCATAGATATGAATAATAGTACTATTAACTTGTCTTCCTTGTAAGTGTATGGATGTTATTCTATCACTGACAGTGTTGTGCTTCAGGACACATCTTGAAACAGTTTTTATGACAATGAATGCCACATCATTCCTCTTCAATTTGTCATTCCTGGCATAGTAGAGCATATGGTTGTCTTATTCAAAATGGCCAAAACCAGTCCATTTCAATTCAGTAATGCCTAGAATATCGATCTTTATGCATTATGTTTCATTTTTGACAACTTCCAATTTTCCTAGATTCATACTTCGTACATTCTGTGTTCCAAATATTAATGGATGTTTGCATCTGTTTCTATTCATTTTGAGTCGTGCCACGTCAGCCAATGGAGGTCCCAAAAACTTTACTCTATCCATATCGTTAAGATTGTCTCCACTCTGAGGAGTCAGCTCTTCCACAGTCAAATTTTGAGTGCCGTCCAACCTGATGGGCTCATCTTCTGGCACTATATTGGACAATGTTTCAGGGCTATTCGTAGTGTTCCAGTAATACATCAGATAGTGTTTCACTGCTATTCATAAGGTTTTCACTGACCAATTGTTTGAGAAGTGGATGACCTCTTCCTTCTTCTGAGTCTGTCTTAGCCCAAAAGCTGTGCTGAAACCTGTCCACCAGGGGTAACCCTGCTGATGTTTTGCAACAATGATGGGATAGCCTCCAGCCACACTGCAATATGCAAGCCACCATAGGACAACAAACCAACAAAAAGTTTGTCTTCCTTGGTTGTTCCTAACCCCTCTGCACCTTCCTACCTGCGGCCCCAGCCTTAAAATAGAACCACCCCAAAGTGAATAGCAGCCCCCAAGCCCCGGTCTGCCTCCCTCAGGCCCCAGCCTTAAAATAGAGCAGCCCCCAAGTGAAAAGCATCCCCGGAGCCCCAGGCCCACATACCTTGGGCCCTGGCCTTAAAATAGAGCCACCTCCAAGCCAAAAGCAGCCTCCGAGCCCCTGACTCACATACCTCAAGCCCTAGTCTTAAAATAGAGCCGCCCCCAAAGGACAAGCAGCCCCGAGCCTTGGCCCGCCTATCAAGTGCTACTAAAATTAAAATATCACAAGTGAGTGGCTTTAACAAACAAAATTCTATTTTCTTATAGGAGGTTAGATGTCTGAATTCAGGATTTCACCTCTAGGGGAAGGGTTTCTCTCTGTTGAGAGAAACCAAAGGTCTCTTTTCTTTGAGCTTCTGTTCCTGGGCAATCTTCATGTGCCTTGGCATCTCTCTTTTCCCCATTTCTGTTTCTCCCAGTTGCTTGTTTAATTTTCTTTATATCGCAAAATGATTTAACATACTCCTTATACTAATCCTGCCTAATTAACATACAAAAGACAACTATAAGCCTAGAGGTTAAGATTTACAGTACATACTTTTTGGGACAAAATTCAATCAACAACATTCCACCCTTTGGTCTCCCCAAATCCATGTCTTTGCCATGTGTGAAACACATTCACACCATCACATCATTGCAAAAGTCTTGAGTCAACTCCAAGTCCCAAATCTTACCTTCTGAAGCATCTAAATCAAATATGGGTAAGACTTTAGGTGTATTCCATCCTGGGTCAAAATTCCTTCTCATCTGTGAACCTGTGAAATCTAGACTACAAATTACCTGCTTCCAAAGTACAATGGTAGAACAGTTACAAAGTAGACATTTCCATTGCAAATGGGAGAAATTGGGGGGAAAGTAGTGCTAATGGGAACTAAGCAAGTCTGAAACCCAGAAGAATAAATAGGATAAATTACACTAGTTCTCAAGGCTTGAAAACAATTTTCTCTTTTCTGAGACTGTCTGGCTCTAGATTCCAGGTGTTGACTACATTCTCCAGCTTCTGAGTGGAAGTATCTGGGCCGTGGGCTTCTTCTCTACTTTCTAAGTCCTCTGGTATGGCAATTCTGTTTCCTCATGTTTAGGCAGCCCCAATCTCGTAGTCTATCGGAGTGGCAACCCCATTCCCTAGCCTCCAGCAGGCCCTATTCTACTCTCCTTGGGGATGGCAGCTCTACCCTCTCTGCTTTGGGTGATGGCAACAACCCCTGGGTCATCTTTTTGGCAGCCCCAACTCTTGAACCAAGTTGGTGAAGATGTGAATTGTTGAAACATAGGAGGCTTTGGTCCTGATCTTTGAAATCCAGGAGAGCATGGCCTCAGTCTTTGAACCCCAGAGGTGATGGCCCCACCCTTTACGATCAAGGCAGCTCTGATTTCCATTCTCCTTCCAACAGTTCTGCTGATCTCTGAACTGCTCTAGAAACAGTACTTTTCTTTTCTTGCAGGACAAGAGATGTAACTCCTTTGGCCTGTTTCCTGCCTGCAGAATTCCAAAAGGCAGACAACATTTTCTTCTTTTATTCTCTTTCTGTCCTTTTCAGTGTAAGCTGATTAGTTTTCTGCTGTGGTAGTTGGAAAATCAGTCACAGGCTGAATCTCTTTAACAAAAGTCTAGGACATGTATCCTTAGATTGTACAACCAAATTTTCTAATCTTTAAGTTCTGTTTTATTTTGCATGGTTCATCTTATTTTTAAATTGTGATTTGGGTGAAATTTTACAAAACAAATTAATTTTACATTCAACAGTTTGTACACATTTTATTTTGTGACACTGTTAACAATCCCTGCAATGTAACAGCTCTCTTCTCACTTCCTCACTGTGTTTACCCTTGTACTATGTACTTCTTGTCTATGTATTCCTGCCTCCTTAACTTTCTCCCTGTGGAAATTCTGCCTTTCTGATCTCTTATGGTTGATTGTTCTAAGGAGTGCGTCTTCTTGGTGTAGTTCTTCAGCTTGCAGTTCTGTCTAATTGGCTGATACTTAAGCCACAGGAGTAAGTTCAATTCCATGCTAGAAGAGTGAGTAGGGGCCATAATCTTGGGGATTTTACCACTCTCTATCTGACTAGTAATACTGATCTTTTTTACATTTTTCAGTTTTATTCCACATTTTTTCTTCTCCTCTATCCAGGATCTCCAATTTTAATCCCTTTCTCAGTAGTTGGCATTGGTAACCAAGCACCATCTAGTTCTTCTGATCTCAGGGTCATATAGGCTGAAGTTCTCATGGTCTTTTTTGGATTGTGTCCATGTGTCTTTGATTTTCTTCATTCTTCTTTGTTCAGGATGAGGAGAGACTCATTGTTGCACCTTACATGGCCACTTGCAAGCTTTTAAGACCCCAGTTGCTACTCACCAAAGTAGGATGTAGAACAATGTTTTAGTGTAGTATGTTAAGCCAATAGAGCTTGATGTCTCTCGTGACCAAGGTCCTGAGCCTGCAGGCCCAGCAACCCACTCCCTCAAGGTGCTTAGTTGTGGCTAAGAAGTTATTCCAACTTTGTCCATGGTTAGTTCTATAATGCATATGGACATTTTTGTAGTACGTAAAAATACTTATGTAGGGATATAATCTGCCAAACCTATATGTGGTCAGGGGTATAATCTCACTCATCTACTCATATCTGACCTTCTTGCCTATCTACCTATGTCTCTAATTATACATTGTTTTTGTTGTTAGGTGTCATCAAATCTATTTGAGTCATAGCTACCAAGTGTACAATAGAACGAAACACTGCCCTGTCCTGCACCATCCTGACAATACTTACTATGCTTGAGATCCATCTCATTCAAGGTCTTCCCCTCTTTCTCTGACCCTACACTTCACCAAACATGATACTTTCTCCAGGGACAGGTTCACTCTGACCATATAACCAAAGTAGGTGAGATGAAGTCTGGCTGTTCTTGCTTCTAAGGAGCATTCCAGCTGCACTTTCAGGACAGATTTGTTTGTAATTCTGCAGTCCATGATATTTTTAGTATTCTTCGCCAACACCACGATTCAAAGACATCAATTCTTCTTTGATCTTCCTTATTCACTGTCCATCTTTCATATGCATATGAAGTGATTGAAAGTACCATGGCTTGGTTAAGGTACACTTTAGTCTTCAAAGTAATATCTTTGCTCGTCAAAACTTTAAAGAGGTCTTTTGCAGCAATATTTTCCTAGTTCAATACATCATGTGATTTCTTGACTGCTGCTCCATGAGTGTTGACTGTGGATTCCAGTAAAAGAAATCTTTGACAACTTCAGTCTTTTCTCCATTTATCATGTTATTGCTTACTGGTCCAGTTGTGAAGATTTTTGTTTTCTTTATGTTAAGGTGTGATCCATAGTGAAGACTGTAGTCTTTGATCTTCATCAGTAAGTGCTTCAAGTCTTCTTCACTTTCTGTAAGCAAAGTTGTGTCATCTGCATATTGCAAGTTGTTAATGAATCTTCCTCCAATCCTGATGCCATGTGTGTTTTCATATAGGCCAGCTTCTCGAAGGAAGGTTGGGCAATCTACTTCCGTAGTGATATTGCCTTGGAAACCCAATTAGGGGTTGCTATGAGTTGGGGATGACTCGACAGCAAATAACAACAACAACAACATTGAATAAGTATGGTAAAAGGATAAAACTCTGACACCCACCCTTCTTGATTTTAAACCATTCAGTATTCCCTTGCTCTGTTCAAACAGAGCTCTTTGTCTATGTGTAGGTTCCATGAGCACAATTTAGTGCTCTGGAATTCCCATTCTTCACAATGTTATACAAAATTATTTTATGATCTTGAGTTTAATGCCTTTGTATAGTCAATCAAACACAGGTAAACATTTTCCATATAGCAGTTCATACACATTTTGTCTCATGATATTGACTGAAATTCCCCACAATGTAACAACTCTCTTCTCACTTCATCCCCATAGTTACCTCTTCCCTGTGTCCTTCCCTCCATGCACTCCTGCCCCTCAAGCTGTCTCCCTGTGCATACACAGCCCTTCTGTTCTCCCATGATTGATCACTCCCAATAGTGTATCTACCTGATGTAAATGTTCAGCCCATAGTCCTGTCTATTATTTGGCTGGAAGCCACAGGAGTAGGTTCAATTCCAGACCTGAAGGGTAGCTAAGGGCCATAGTCTCAGAGGTCCCACCTGGCTCTATCAGACCAGAAATCCTGGTCCTTTTTTTTTTTTTTTTTATGATTTTGAGTTTTGCACCACATTGTTTTCCCACTCTATCCAAGATCTCCTGTATGGATTCCC
>NW_006921777.1:2260349-2261575 GCF_000298275.1 Orycteropus afer afer | reverse complement strand
AGGCCAGACATGCCGCCTCCCTCCAGCCCTTTCCCCAACCCTGACACCAACCGTTCATCCCACATGTCTCTAAGGAGCATGTTTCTCTCAGCAGCACATCTTTCTCAGCCAGCAGTCAGAGAGCCTCCTTCTGCCTCTAGAAGGGCTCTTTTTGAGCCTGGCAGAGTGACCACTAACCAATCACAGCATCAGAATTCTATACATCTGAGAGAGTGAGAACTTCCCAGAAGATTGCTTCGTGCTGGGTCAACAGAAATACCCCATGTGGATAACTTTAGCAATCAGGAACTACTCAGTTGCTCATGGCAAATCCCACCACAGAGTTTACAAAGACTTATGGCTAGAAAAGCCACACTATGTAATTTACTACACCGTACCAACAAAGAAAGTTTCCTTCCATATCAAAACCTTTCCTTGACTTTTTATAACAATGAACTAATATAATATTTGTCCTTCTGTGATTGACTTATTTCACTCAGCATAATGTCCTCCAAGTTCATCCACATTATGCAATATTTTGTACATTATTCTTTAGTGTTGCATAGTATTCCATTGTGTGTATGTACTATGGTTTGGTTATCCATTCTTCTGTTGATAGGCACCTAGGTTTTTTCCATCTTTTTGCTATTGTAAATAGTGCTGTGATGAAACATGGGTGTGCATATATCTGTTCTTGTTGTGGCTATCACTTCTTTAGGGTGAGTACTTAGTAATGGGATTCCTGGGTCAAATTGTATTTCTAATTCCAAGTTTTTAAGGAATCACCACATGCTTTCCACACTGGTTGTATTATTTTACAGCCCCTACAGCGGTATATGAGAGTACCAATCTCTCCACATCCTTGCCAACATTTATTATTTTCTTTCTTGTTGAAGTTTGCTATTAGTCCTGGGTCAGATTGTATCTCATTGTTGTTTTGATTTGTATCTCTCTAATGACTAGTGGCATAGTGTCTAAGGCAATTTCACTGCTAACCAGGAGGCTGGCAGTTCAAACCCATCAGCCACTCCTCAGAAGGAAGATGGACCAATCTATTTCTGTAGAGATACCGCCTCAGAAGCCCAAGGAGGTGTCACTATGAGTTGGAAACAACATGATGGCAGTGCATTTTTTTTTTTTTTAAATATCTAATGATTGTGAACATTTCTTCATGTGTTTGTTGGCCATCTGAATATCCACTTTGGTGAAGTGTCTATTCATTTCGTCTGCCCATGTTTTTAATTTTT
>NW_006921777.1:2257598-2260249 GCF_000298275.1 Orycteropus afer afer | reverse complement strand
TATAAAAATATAATTTTTAGAAGGTCCCATTCATTTAGTTTATCTTCTGCTATTTGCTCAGGTAAACATCTTTCTGGCATTGTTTGCTTTCAGCTAAGATCCATTTGACATCAGCATGATATCCCTCATTCCACATCCTCTTCTGAATCCAGCTTGAATTTCTGGAAGTTCCCTGTCAATATACTGCTGCAACTGTTTTTGAATTATCTTCAGCAAAATTTTACTTACATGTGATATTAATGATATGGTTCAATCATTTCCAAATTATGTTGGATTACCTTTCTTTGGAATGGGCACAAATATTTATCTCTTCCAATTGGTTAGTCAGATAGCTGTCTTCCGGTTTTTCCAGGTGTATGAATAAGTGCTTCTGGAACTGCATTCATTTACTGAAACATTTCAGTGGGCATTCTGTCAGTTCCTGGAGCTGTTTTTTTTTTTTTTTTCCCTACCAAATTCTTCATGCAGCTTGAACTTCTTCCTTCAATACCATTGGCTCTTGATCATATGCTACCTTCTGAAATGATTGAATGTCGACCAATTCTTTTTGGTACAGTAAATCTGTGTACTCCTTCCATCTTCTTTTGATGCTTCCTGCATTGTTCAATATTTTGCTATTAGAATTCTTCAACATTGCAGTTTGAGGCTTGAAGTTTTCTTCAGTTCTTTCTGCTTGAGAAATTCCAAGCATGTTCTTCCATTTCTGTTTTCTAACTCCAGGTATGCACATTTCATTATAATACTTTATTTTGTCTTCTCAAGCCACCCTTTTAAATCTGTTCAGCTCTTTCTTTGAACATTTCTTCTTTTTACTTTAGCTATTCTTCATTCAAGAGCAAGTTTTAGAGTCTCTTCTAACATCCTTTTTTTTTTTTTTCTTTTCTTCCTTTCCTGTTTTTTTTTAATGATTTTTTGCTTTGTGTACGATTTTCTTGACATCATCCCACAACTTGTCTAGTCTTTGGTCACTGGTGTTCAGTGCATCAGAACTTTTCTTCAGATGGTCTCTAAATTCAGGTGGGATATAATCAAGTTCATATTTTGGCTCTCATGGACTTATTTTAATTTTCTTCATCTTTAACTTGAACTTACATATAATCATTTTATTGTCTATACCACATCAGCTCCTGGCCTTATTTTGACTGATGATATTGAGTTTCTCCATCTCCTCTTTCTGCAGATGTAGTCAATTTGATTTCTGTGTATTCCATCTGGTGAGGTCCATGTGTACAGTCACTGTTTTGGTTCTTTAGTGCTTCTCTAACAGAAGATACCATAAATGGATAGCTTTAAAAAACAGGGATATATTCTCTTACAGTTTTGGTGGCTAGAAGTCTGAGTTCAAAGTGCCAAGCTCTTGGGGCTGAGTGAAACCCCCTTGACCTTGGACTTCAGCTCTGCCTCTTGTTACTTGCCCATGGAAGCTAGAGGCTCCTTTTAACTCAGACACCTGTTGACTGCTGAGGCTGACAAACCCAAGGTCAAACAAGTACAATGACACAGTCCCAAGATTATCAAACAACACAGAAGACCACTAGATCAAGTCCAGAAACAGTGACAAGATCGGCAGGAAACATGGCAGGCTGCTGAATGAAGACCAGGCTACACGCAGGATCCAAGCATGCCAAAAGCTTCAGACCATTCCCAAAGCTTCTCATTATATACTGGAAACAAACCACACCCCTAAGGCAGCTACTCAGCTGCTCCAGTAGATTCTACCATGGAGTTTATTATCAGTCTTATCATGGGGAATAACTACATCCAGCTTCCCAGCCACTCAAAACCAGGCCCAGACAAGTTGACACATAACCTTAACTACCACAGTCACTGTTTATGTTGTTGAACACAAAGGTATTTGCAATAAATAAGTCATTGTTCTTGCAAAATTCTATCATGCGATTCCAGCCTCATTTATATTACTAAAGCCACATTTTCCAACTATGGATGCTTCTTCTTTGTTTCCAATTTTTGTATTCCAATCCCCAGTAATTATCAATACATCTTGATTATATGTTTGGTAGATGTCAGAATGCAGAAGTTTGTAAAAGTCTTTAATTTCTTCATCTTTTGTTTGGTGGTTGGTATGTCAATTTGAATAATAGTAGTATTAAGTGGTCTTCCTTAGGTGTATGGATATTATCTTATCACTGACACATTGTACTTCAGGGTAGATCCTGAAATATTCTTTTTGATAATGTATGCAATGCCATTCTTCTTCAATTTGTCATTCCTGGCATAATAGACCATATGATTGCCTGATTAAAAATGGCCAATGCCAGTACATTTCAGCTCACTAATGTCTAGGATATTGATCTTTATGCTTCTTTCTACTTAATTTTTACAACTTCCAATTTTCTTATATGCATACTTTGTACACTCCATGTTCTGGAATATTAATGAATGTTTGTAAGTATTTCTTCCTATTTTGAGTCATGCCCCATTAGCAAATGAAGGTCTTGAAAAATTCACTCCATCCACACCATTAAGGGTGATTCTATTTGAGGAGGCAGCTCTTCCCCAGTGGTAATTTGAATGCCTTCCACCTGAGGGTCTCATCATCCAGCACTGAATCAGACAGTGTTTCATGGCTCTTCACAAAGTTTTCCAGTAATATGTAAGACAGTGTTTCACTGCTATTTATAAGGTTTTTA
>NW_006921777.1:2247157-2257448 GCF_000298275.1 Orycteropus afer afer | reverse complement strand
GAGTCGGCCCCGACTCATAGCGACCCCTCCTTGGGTTTCCGAGGCAGTATCACTACGGAAATAGGATTGCCCAACCTTCCTTCCGAGGAGGGGCTGGTGGGTTTGAACTGCCAGCCGTCTGGTTAGCAGGCAAGTGTCTTAGCCACTATGCTACCAGAGCTCCCAATCATACATTAGTGTTAGTGTTTGCTATTACTGATAATGTAGTACTGTGAATACTAACCATTATTGTCTGGACCTCTTGTGAACCTCTCCATGTCTTCCTTTTTCCTTAGTAATATCGTGCTGGTCACATGCTTTTGTTGTATTCCCTTTCCTTTCACCCAAATCAACACATGTCCCTTAACTAGCTAGCAATTTCCCCTCTCTCCCCTCCCTGGTAATCAAGAAAGATACTTTCCTTCTCTGCATAAACCTGTCCTTGACATTTTATAAGAATGGACTTATATTTCCCCTTCTATGATTGACTTATTTCACTCACCATAATGCTCTCCAAATTCATTTGTATTATGAAGTGATTCACAGATTCTTCCTTAACCTATAATATTGCATAGTATACCACTGTGTGTATGTACAATAATTTGGTTATCCATTCACCTGTTGACGGGCACTTAGATTGTTCCTCTTTGGTATTGTGAATAGTGCTGCGATGAACATGGGTGTGCATATATCTCTTTGTGTCCCAGATCTCAATTCTTTAAGATCCATTATTAGTAGTGTGATTGTTGGATCAAATGATATTTCTAGTTCCTATCTTTTAAGGAAGCACCATACCATTTTCCACAGTGGTTGTACCATTTTACAGTCCATCAGTGTATTAGTCTTTCAATCTTTCACACCTTTGTCAGCATTTGTTGTTTTCTCTTTTACTGAACTTTGCAATTCTAGCTGGAGCAAGATAATATCTCATTGTTCTGATTTGCATCTCTCTCATGGTTAATCATCGTAAGTATTTCTTCATGTGTTTGGTGGCTGCCTTAATACCTTCTCTAGTGAAGTGTCTGCTCATGCCCACTTTTGAACTGGATTGTTTATACTTTTGGTGTTGAGGTGTTGAGGTTTTCCATAAATTTTAGAGATAAGTCCCTTGTCAGATATGTTGTTGTCAAATTATTTCCTCCAATGTGTAGGTTCTCTTTGTACTCTTTTGGAATAGTCTTTTGATGTACACAAGAATTTAATTTTTAGAAGTGTCCAGGGATCTAGTTCATCTTCTGTTGTTTGGGCATTTTGGATTGTGCTTGACAATCTATTTATGCCATGAATTAGAGCCTTTGAGTTTGCCTCTGTTTTATCTTTTATGAACTTTATAGTTTGGGGTTTTACGTTTAAGTCTTGCTTCATCTTGAGTTTGTTTTTGTGTATGGTGTGACCTATTGATCTTGTTTCTTTTTTCTGCAAATGGATAACCAGTTTTGCTGGCACCATTTGTTATAGAGACTATCTCATCCCCATTGAATGGGTTTTGTCCCTTTGTCAAAGATCAGCTGTCCATAAGTGGATGGATCTATTTCTGGCTTCTGAATTCTATTCCACTTGTTTATGTGTCTATCATTGTACAATACCAGGCTATTTTGACTACTCTGGCTGTATAGTAGGTTTTGAGTTCAGAGAGTCTGAGACCTCCTATTTTATTTTTCTTCTTCAGCCATGCCTTCTTTCTTTTCCATGTAAAATTGTTGTTGTTCTTGTTGGGTGCTGTCGAGTAGTCTCTGACTCATGCAACCCTATGCACAGCAGAATGGAACATTGCCCCGTCCTGTGCCAGCTCCACAATCCTTGCTATACTTGAGACCATCACTGTTGCCACTGTGTCAATCTATCTCATTGAGGGCCTTCTCCTCTTTCATTGACCCTCCACCTTACCAAGCATAACATCCTTCTCCAGTAAACGGTCCCTTCTGACAGCATGACCAAAGTACATGAGACAAAGTCTGGCCATTCTTACTTCCAAGAAGCATTCTGGCTGTACTTCCTCCAGGACAGATCTGTTAGTTCTTTCAGCAGTCCATGGTACTTTCAGCATTCTACACCAGCACCACAACTCAAAAGCATCAGTTCTTCTTCAGTCTTCCTTATTCATTGTCCAGCTCTCACATGCATATGAGACAATTGAAAATATCATGGCTTGTGTCAGGCTTACTTTAGTTCTCAAGGAAATAGCTTTGTCCTTCAGCACTTGAAAGAGGTCCTTTGCAGTCAACTTGCCCAGTGCTATATATCATCTAGGAGCTCTGGTGGCATAGTACCTAAGGCATTTGACTGCTTGGCAGAAGGCTGGCAATTCATACCCACCAGTCACTCCTTGGAAGGAAGGTTGGGCAATCTACTTCCATAGTGATACTGCCTCAGAAACCCAAGGAGGAGTCACTATGAGTCAGGTCTGACTGGACAGCACTGAGTTTGGTTTGGTTTGGTATATGTCATCAGATGTCAGCAACTCTTATGTAGGAAGATTGGGCAATCTACTTCTGTAGTGATACTGTCTTGGAAACCCAAGGAGGGGTCGCTATGAGTCGGATCTGATGTGATGGCACTGAGTTTGGTTTGGTTTTGATATACATTGTCTGATGTCCTCACTGCTGCTTCTGTTGGCATCAATTGTGGAACCAAGCAATGTAAAGTCTTTAACAACTTCAGTCTTTTCTCCATTTATCATGATGTTGCTTATTGGCCAAGTTGTGAGGATTTTTATTTTCTTTATTTTAAGATGTAATTTGCATTGCCGACTACTTCCATAGTGGTACTGCCTCAGAAAACCAAGAAGGGGTCGCTATGAGTCGGGGCTGACTCAACGGCACATAACAATAACAACAACAAGGAACAATTATAACCCAAGAAAGGTTAGGTGTTATTCTAGACTATGTTGTTGTTGTTGTTATGTGCCCTTGAAAATCTATGAAAGTAGATTGCCCCATCTTCCTTCTGAGGAGTGGCTGGTGGGTTTGCACCACCAGCCTTCTGCTTATCAGTCAAGTGCCTTAGCCACTATGCTACCAGAGCTCCCTTCTAGACTATAAACAACTATGAAATGCACATTGAAAGCAATGTGAGTGATGTCAAGTTAAAAGAAATTAATAAGTAAATAAAGATCATTTTCTTTTGCTCTCATCACAGAATGACATATTCTCAGAGAAAACAGTATTTTTGCTTCACTAAAAGATGAAAACAAACAAACAAACAAAAGCAGTTACCATTGAGTCTCCTTTGACTCATGGTGACCTTGTTTTTGTGAGTTTCAGTGTTGAACTGTGTTCACAGGGTGTTTTGTGGCTGATGTTTAGGAAGTAGGGTGCCATGTCTTTCTTCCAAAGAACCTCTGGGTAGACTCAAACCTCCACCTTTCTCATTTTGCTTGACTAGGTTCCCCAAATCAACAGAATTATTTTGTCACATGAGATTTTTTTTTAAGTTACATAATTTTAGGAGTAATCAAAAATTCTCATTGTAGGTGGTGCATTCTATGTGTTAGAGGTCAAGGATATATATAGCATATCTGTCACCTTCAAAATGTCATCAAAATACTAAGGAAAACAGACATTGGAAGGTACTTTTAAATAAATCAGTTTGCTATAATTAGCACAAGAAAGGTGAAATTAGTCTTGTGAGATTATAGGCAAGAGACTAATTAATTACAGCTGGATTAATGAAGAGTTTAAATTAATGGGTACTAGGTCTTTAGCATCATTTCTTTTGTTGTGGTTATTTAACTAAAGCCTATATGTTGGCAGTTCAAACCTACCAGCCACTCCCCTGAAGGGAGGTCGGGCAATCTACTTCCTTAGTGATATCCCCTCAGTAAACCAAGGAGGGGTTGCTATGAGTCAGACCTGACTCAGGGCAGTGGGTTTGGTTTATACCCTTGGTGGCAGAGTGCCTAAGGCATTTGACAGCTAACCAGAAAGCTGGTGGTTCAAACCCGACAGCCACTCCTCAGAAGGAAGGTTGGGCAACCTGCTTCCGTAGTGAAACCGCCTGGGAAAACCAAGAAGGGATCACTATGAGTCAGATCCAACTCGAGGGCAGTGCTTTTTTTTTTTTTTTTGGTGTACTTTATTAAGATTATTGTTGTTTTTTAAATCAAATAATATTCATATCACACTGTATTTGTTTGCATATTTTTCTTCCCACTAAATTATGGGGTCTTAGCAGATGTATGCACACTTGTCTAACAATATCTACCTACCTATCGACCTAATGACTAAATAAAGGAATGTCTGAGTGGAAGAACAAAACAAAAAAATGAGGCAAGTAAGACATGTAAACAAACACGTTCCTTCACAATTTTGCCTAGTGCTGACAGTAGTCCTTGTGCTGAAACTAGTCCTAACCATCACCAAATATATCAATTCTAACATCGACTCACATCAGTATTCAAAGCAAACCAAAACCACTGCCATCAAGTGGATTCCAATTCATAGTGACCCCCACTGGGTTTCCAAGGCTATAAATCTTTACAGAAGTAGATTGTCTCCTTCAGAGTAGCTGGCAGGTATGAACCACTGACCTTCTGGTTAGTAGCCAAATGTCTTAACCACTATGCCAAAAGAATTCCTTGAAGCCTTAGAAAGGGTTTTATTTCTATAAATATTTTTATTTATATGCTTTTTATTTTAAAAAAGAAATGGCGTTGGATCCCCGATGAAGATAGATCAAGAGATATGAAGGGTCACAGTAGATTGCAAGAGTTGCAGAGATCGGAGTGATGTTAAAAATAGACTAGAAAGTTTAAAATGAAGTCTCAGAATGAGGAATTATATATTTCCTGGTGAGTAAACATCTCCCACTCTGTTTGATGTCATTCTGAGGTTTAGAAAGCACAGTGCAGAAGGAGTTCCCAGTCAGAATTAGGCAAGGAGTTGACTCATGGCATATTAAAATTGAGGGCAATAAACATTATCAAAAGCCAACTTTGTCATCTTTTATCATTTTTTCCATCTGTACCCTTCTATTTGAAATTAAGAATGTCCCTAAATGTGTTTGTTTTGATTATTAAGACAACAGAATGTCAGCATTTTATATTGCAAACAAAGAAAAAACATATAATCCTCTGTGTGTGTGTGTGTGTGTGTGTATTCTTGATAAACCTTCCATTTTCACCAGAGAGAAAACTATCCTAAACATACGCAGCAGCAAAAGCCATCTAGGATTATCTACACCTCCCAAAGGAACCTCTAAAAAGAATGTAGTGCTCAAAAACATATTTGGGGAGTGGGTGAGGAATAGCCAGATAATTGAAGAATTTAAATTTTATAAACCAAATTTGTAGATTCACTATCTCCGACTTTTTAAAGACTTCCTTATATGTACAGAACTATGTGGCAATGTCTTTAGCTTTGCCTCTTCTCACTTATTTAGGAACTCATTTGTGCACTATTTACTGGAAAATGTATGCAACTGGAAATGCAGATGCTTTGTGCAGTGAGATGATACATTAAAATATTGAACTGGAAGTTCTTGGAAGATGATCTTTCCTTCCTTCAGTTAGAGACATGCACATTACTTGGTGAATTAGGCTGTTGTGGCAGGAATGCAAAGGGAAAGAGACAAAGTTTGTTTTTTGACTTTTAATTTGGTTTTCTGAACCCACATCAGAAACAATAGTCAGCATCAAGTGACTACCAAACACTTCCACACACTCCTGCCAAGGAGGAGCAGGGGAGACACGTCAATGTGTGCAGACCATCCACACCATGAGCAAGCCCATTGTATTTCCATTGCTGAGAAGTCTCATTACTAGTTCTTGTCAATGCCAGGTCGGTTTTCTATCAACAACTACCTGAACTTGTCAGGATGATGTCTATCTGTGTTCAGAGACTTTGCTAAGACTTATTTGAAGATACTCATGTAGTGGCCTCTTCTCTCTTTGGCCTGTTTTCTACTCCTCTAGGATCCTGGTAAGTTAAAATGCTCAAAACAGAATGCAAGCAGTCTTGAAATCTACAGAATCAATATAATTGGTCAAACTCTTGATTTTTACATTAGAGGACTTTTTAATACTTTCAAAGGAAGGCAGACATGAATGATTCTGGGAAGATGGGTTTAAAGGTCTTGAGATAGGAAAGTAATCCTGGATTATCTGGGTGTGACCTGAATATAATCATAAGTGTTCTTATGGGAGAGAGGAAGGGAGTTTTGACACAGAAGAAGGCAATGTGACCATGGAAGCAAGATGCCATGGCACTGGTTTTGAAGATGGAGGAAGAGGTCCTGAGCAAAGGAAGGAAAGGGATGGAGCAGTAGAAGTTGGGGAAAGAAAAGAAAAGAGTTTCTTCTCTAGAGCTGCTCAAGGGAGCATGGTCCTACAGACACCGTGATTTCAGCCCAGGAAAACTGATTTTGAACTTCTGATATCCAGAATCTTAAGAGAATAAACATATGTTGTTTTATGCCACTAAGTTTGTGGTAATTTGTTATAGCAGCTATAGGAAACTAACCCACTAATATTTGCCCAAATGTTACCTTGTCAGTATTATGTAGAATTGCAACCCCAATTCCTATGCTCTTCCTCCCATTTTCCCTGTTTTTAATTTTCTCTGTGGTACATTTTAGCATATTAAATATTACTTTCTTTGTTTTCTTCTTTACTCAATGAATGTATATTGTATAAAGGCAGTTTTTTTTTTTTTTTTGGTCTGTTTTGTTCACTGCTTTATGTGCAGCACCTGAACATTTTCTGAAAGAACAGTTGCTTATTTAGGAAATTAAGTCGGAAAAATAGATACCCTTTAGCGCAAGGAGTGAACAAATGGAAAGGACATAACACAGGAAGTTAAGGAGGATATAATGGTCTCTGAGGAAGAATTTGAGAGTGTGGATATCTTGAATATCCTGAAATTAGAGAAGTGACTTTCTTAGAGAATGATATGACTAAGACCCGTGACATAATGAACCAAGGTGATGGTGGAAGAGTGGAGAGGTGGTGCTCAAAATCAACCACCCACCAATTGCTGCAGATTCTATTCCAAGTCATGGTGACTGTGCATGTCAGAGTAGCACTGTGCTCCATAGGGCTTTTTGGAAGTTGATCTCCAGACCTTCTTCGAGACACCTCTGTGTGAACTCAAACATCTCAACCTTTTGGTGGCAGCTGGATGTGTTAAACATTTGCACTATCTGGAGACTCTGTTCCAAAGTAAAAGTTTCCACTTTTCCTTCTTTACTAATTCTGGAGGAATAGTTTGGAGGAGAAATAGCCCAAAAAGGGAGAGTTAGGATAAATTCTTTGGTCATAAAATCATAAGAGATAAAATAAGTCATGATATTTCTATTTTTTTTTTTTTTTTAATGAGATGTGATGATGTAAGTGCATAATTTTTATAGTGGGAAACCCAAGCATACAAATTTTGTTGTGAAATAGCAGATGGAAGGACAAAAGGCACTACTTTAAGGGTTGGCACAGAATTCCTCCCAGGGAAAGAAGAATCATGTTTGGTCATCAATATGAAGACGAGGCCCCTTAAGCATGAGCAAACAGTTTGTGATTTTTAAAAAAAGAGAGGGGAGGGGGAGCTAAAATGTTCTAAACAAAAATTACCTGAAATTTTGGGTGACAGCAATGGGTAAGTGAGTTTATTCTGATGAGAAAGGAAGGCAGAAAGATGGAGGAAGGCCAACATCCTAGCAGAAAAAAGAGACCATCACAAATTTCTTGGGTAAGTTCAAGGATTTTTAAGGCCATAAGTGTCTAATAATCAATGTTAAGTTATTTGTCCTTCTTTACAGTTATATAAACTTACCTTTCCCCCTGTTTTAAAATTCTTAACGTCTGAAATACATGTAGCTTTGGGTTGGTAGGGTTTGTGAGGGTAAAGGCATCTGGATGCTACTCAGTGGAGTAACGAGTTGTAAGATAAGGGACCACATGCATAGGAGGTGTCACTTGGAATGAATCAAAGAAAACTCACCCAACCTACTGCCATCGAGTCGATTCCAACTTATAGCAACCCCCATTGGGTTTTCAAGGAGGTAAATCTTTTCAGAAATAAATTGCCCCATCTTCCTTTCATGGAGTGGCTGGTGGGTTTGAGGTGCCAACCTTCTAGTCAGCAGTCAAATGCCTTAGGCACTACACCAACAGAACTCTTAGTAACTTGGAATAGAGGTTGAGAATTAAGCTACAGATGATATGGAGAAATGTGAGCTTATCCACCACACTGCTACCCAAATAATCATACTGTATTTGGAGAATTCAAGCAAATCCCACACTAACCAAATATGTGGTCACATTGCCAGCTAGAGGAAATTGAAGATGTCCAAGAGTCAGATGGTTTGATTACCAGTCTAACAGGAAACATTCCTACTGTACTTCTTAGCTTCCAAAAAGAAAAAGAAAAAAAAATGTGACCTATATAGGAAGCTGCAGCTGTGGTGATAGTCAAAGTGACTATAAAATGTTGCATCAGATATGTTGGTCTGTATTTGCCCTTTGAATCTTTCCTCTTAGAAAGGAAGCCCTGGCGCATTTGTCCTGGATTGCTTTCTCTTCATTTTGGTGGCTCTCTACACATGCTGTTGCTTTTGTATTCGTACCCAGTGGTGTTTTCTCTGAAACCCATATCAGTCAGAACCTTCCTTTCAAAAAGAGCTGACATGCAGAAGATCTGGAGGTCCTCACTGGAGGCACACTTTGAGATGAGCTTGAAAATCAAACAATAAGTGCAAACCATACCATTAATCAGAACAGGCTCAACGTTGTTTTTCCTGGCAGCACTACAGAGAGTGGTAATAAAATTAAGTAAGTACCTATGGTAGCTACACAGGAAAAAAAAAATGTTTCTTTACTTGTAAGACAACTGAAAGTAGTGAAGCACATTAGAGTTTGAAAGCCCCTTTTGGAAGAGGGCTGTCAAAGGGTACACTTACGTACCTCAGCTGGTTGTCAGAATCTTCCGAATATCCTAATATCTCCTGAGCTGTGAATGCCAGGGACTGTCATTCTGAGATCATAAAATAAACTGAATTGGCAAGTCTTAAGTATTTCGAACTGGAGGCTCAAAATTTTTACAGGCAATGGCAGTTGGGAACTAAGGCTAAGTAATATTCCTGGGATTTGGTATAGAGAGGGCTCTTGGCTCTTTACCCCCTTCATTTGACCAACACATTTTGACTGAATTCTTCATAGGTACACAGAATCTGTATGATTTAAATACATATTCTCACACAGAGAAAATTTCAATTTAAAAGCAGAGAGAAGGCATGAATATAAATAGTCAAAAGCGCTACAGGCCAGATGCATTGAAATGTTATGGGAATTTTGTTACATGTATGTATTACTTTAACTGCCGTCCTCATTTTGTTCTTCAGGATCACAACAAATTAAGCATTGTCATTAAAAGGGCTACACTTCCAGCCTCCAGTTCTTCATTTTTTACTTATTGCTAAACCCACTATAATCTGATATTCACCTTCACCAACCAATAGAAAATTATCTTTGCAAATTTTGCTGATGATCTTCTACTGTACACACACAAAAACAATAAATAAATAATTTTAGTCTTCATGCAACTTGATATGCATATCATCTTCTATCATTTCCTTCTTTATTTATTTTTTTGTTCAATATTTACTAGATTGACCAGTACCTCCTTCAAGAAACCAATTTCTCTTTTCCTTTTTACTACAATTTACCCCAATGTAACAGCTCCCCTCTCACTTCCTCCCAATAGTTACCTCTTCCCTATGTCCATCCCTCCATGCACTCCTGCCCCCTGAGCTGTCTCCCAGTGCATAAATAGCCGTTCTTTCTTCCATGATTGATATCTCCAAGGAGTGTATCTACCTCAGGTACATGTTCAGTTCATATGTCTGTCTTTTGTTTGGCTGGAAGCCACAGGTGGGGGTTCAATTCCAGACATGAAGGGTAGCTAGGGGCCATAGTCTCAGGGGTTCCACCTGGCTCTATCAGACCAGAAAACCTGGTCACCCCTTTTTTTTGCTAAATGATTTTGGGTTTTGTTCCACATTGTTCTCCCTTTGTATCTAGGATCTCCTACATAATTCCCCCTCTGGTGTGCAAAAACGGCAAGGAGGCCACATGTTCTGACCTCCTCTAATCTCACCAGAGGAAGACAGGATTACCAGCAGTAATCCAAGGCCTATTACTGCAAGGCCAAACATGTTGCCTCCCTCCAGCCCTTTCACCAACAGTTCCTCCCAAAGCACCCACCACCTCTCTCCTGGGTTTGATAATTCGCTGCAGTGGCCACACAGAACTCACAGATTACAGAGTTTATTATGGAAGCACCAGGCTACAACTCAAGTTCAGGAAGAACGCTCAGTCTCCCAGCCC
>NW_006921777.1:2233643-2245349 GCF_000298275.1 Orycteropus afer afer | reverse complement strand
TTCTGACACCAACTGCTAAAATGGCAAGGAGGCCACATGTTCTGACCTCCTCTAATCTCACAAGAGGAAGACAGGATTACCAGCAGTAACCCAAGGCCTATTACTGCAAGGCCAAACATGTAGCCTCCCTCCAGCCCTTTCACCAACCGTCCCTCCCAAAGAGGAGTTTACAAAGACTTATGGGTAGAAAAGCCACACAAAGTAATTTACTACACTGCAGAGTGGTTGACAGTGGTAGCCAGGCACCATCTAGTTCTTCTGGTCTCATAGCCATATAGGCTGTAGATCACATGGTGTACCAGTTGCTAGGACTAATTGTTTCCATGAATCTTTGGTTTTCTAAGAAATCTTTGGTTTTCTAAGACCTTTTTATTGGCTCCTCAAATCTCTACCTATACCTTCAAAGGCCACTTCTCCCAGTTTTATCCTGGTATAATTTTCTCTTCTTTTCTACTTCTTTTCCTTGGAAAACTTCACACATGTACACAGCTTGCACTATCAGCTTTTTGGTATGAACTCCCAGATTTCTATCTCTAGTTCCAACATTTTTTGTGTTCTCCATTTCTAAATGCTCACTGAGCAAATACTCCTGGATATTTCTTGGACATCCCAAACTCATATTTCTGAAATTGAGTTTCTTAAATTTCTTCTACATATGTTTTTTATCTCTCCAAATCAGCCCTCATCCAATTTTTCTCATCTCAGAATGATTCTATCGTAATGGTATTTAATGGCTCAAGTCGGAAACCTAGAGGTCATGCTTTTCTCCTTCTTCTGACCCTCACTTACCAACTTCTTATCATCTAAACTCACTATATTCTCTATATCTGCAAAGTTAGTTATAAAGCTCCTTATATTTTATTTACATTATTTAGATAGTGTCCCAATATTTAACCTCTCCATGTTGTAGTCATCTAATGCTGCTGTAACAAGATGTACCACAATTTCTTTTCTCATAGTTCAGGATACTAGATTTTGAAGTTCAGGGAGTGGCTTCAGGAAATGGTTCTTCTTTGTTTCAGATTCTAGTATCCCACAATCCTTGGAGTTCCTGGGCATGTAGATGCATCTGTCACGTGTGTTTGTCTTCATATGACCTCTTTCTCCTGTATATCTGTGCCTGTTCAGCAAATTTTATAGCTCAGAACTGATTAGGCTTAGGACCCACACTACTCTAACATATTACTCATTACATTTACTCTAACATATTTCTCATTAACATAAGGAAAGAAAATCCCTATTTCCAAGTAGGTTAATATTTATAGCTGCAGGTGTTAGGATTTCAACACATGTCTTTTAGAGACACAATTCAGTCCATAATACTCCACAATACTGGCCTTTCTTCCGATTTATCCTCTACACTGGTGGCAGAATTATCTCTGAGGAATTCCAGGAAGATGAAGACTTGTTGTCTGCCTAGGTCCTCATCTCTCAATATTTCTTCCAAACACAGAACAAAAGCAAAGGGAAACATATCTACACCTTCAGCATAATTTAGCTACACAGAATGCTTCATATTAACTCTAAGACAAAGAAAGCAGAAGCAATGAACCCCAGCCCAGGGTTTTTCACACCACCATCCTACATCTCCTGCAGCAAGGCCTTGCTGTAACCAAGGGGCTATAAACCTCTGTAAGAAGAAGAGGGCATCTAGGACTGACCTAGAATTGGTCCAAAATCATTTCAGGAAGACTAAGCCACCTTAGATCTAGATACTAAAAATGTGTCCTGCAGAACATGCACCATGGGGAAGGAATACAAAAGTAGAGATTGGAATGGACACTTTTTGACAGGGATAGATTCTAGGGGGAAAAAAATGGCAAAAGATAAGCAAGAAGCACTGCTAGGCAATTGTGTGACAAAGGGGGGAAGAAGGAAAAGGGAAACTGAGGCTACTACAAGACAACAGAGAGCCAAAACATGAGGGCATACAATTCTTCCCCAACCAGCAATGAAAACAAACAAAAGGAATTCACCAAACATTTTTTTCCTGCTTAAAAGCCATTGAGGAATCCCCATTACCTGTAAATTAATGGTGTAGCATTCTTGTTCCCTCACAATCTGACATAATCCATTCTTTCTCTGTCATCTTATATCTCTGAAAGATGAGTTCAAAGTAAGGAGAGATTGCTTGGATGACCTCAAAGATTTATGTTGTCAAACTATGGTATAAGCAGACGAATGCATCTCTGAAACTGCAAAGTTAACTGAATGCTTGTGTTTATGGTCCAAGGCCTCCTCTGCGCCAGATAGAGTTGAAGAGCCACTCTCAATATTTGCTTCTCTGATCTCCAATAAAGAGCAGCCATGCAGACAATCTTCTTATTACTGGCATCCTTCATCTGAAACACAATGTGAGAAGAGTGGAGTTTTATTTTACAGGTGGGTTGAAATTTAAAGTCAGGACATAACTTGCAATGGATTATATAGTCAAAATCATCCCTAAACATTGTAAATGAACTCATTGAATATAATGATTTTGAAGATATTTGTATGCTTATATTATCAAATACAGTAAAGTACACAACAAAGAATATATGTACAGAATATAAAGTTGTAATACCATATTTTAATGATTTGAATCATATTTTGTTGCTTTTGCTGTTAGAAGTATGCTGGGACCAAGACCTGTGGAGAATATTGAAGGTTCCACAGATTCCTGTCTTTCAACTCAGGCACAGCCTACTCACTAAGTAGAATGGTGAGCACAGCCACTTGAACAATTTAAATTGTCCTTTGCTTCTCTATTTGTTTTTCTCCAAGGGATTATAGTTAAATTTGCACTGGCTTAATGAATTTAAGCTGTAAACAGAAATATATTTCTTTAGCTGAAATCATATGTCTACTGTAGCAATTATTCAATCAATGTTGGGCAAAAGGATGGAGGAATAGATAAGGAGGGAGATAAGTGTAGCCTGTGATAGACACACAATGAAAAGAATTAGGACTTTGGATTTAGCTACAACTGGATTGTGGTCCTGGATTTACCATCACTTAATGACTGCATGGTTCTTGAGTCTCTTAAACTTTCTAAAGTATCTGCAGTTAGAATAACAACATATTGGAGACACTGGCAAATAGCAAGTCACAATAATGGTAGCACGATTTGTTATCCTTGAACCTCAAGAATTCACAATCTATCCAGGAGATTAATTCACAGTTTTCTAAGTGCTTTAAGGTTATAAGGTTATTATAAGGGATATAATGAACTTTTTCATGGATGAGACAATATATGAATTTGATTAGAAATTGAAAAATAGATTTGTTTTATGAGAGTTGAGAGTAAGACAGACATTCATTCACTGTATGCATCTTGGAAAGTTATTCAAAACTTTTTTTTTTCCTGTTTTAGTTCAATGGAAAAAAGATAATCACTGGAATTATTTGTAAATCATTTGTGAGGTTTGATATGTTGAGGAATGTAACCAAATATCAATGAAGATAAAGGTGATATCAGAAGTGGAGATGAGGAGGGAAAAATATATATATTGGTAGTCTCAAACTGTCAATTTGGATTGAAGTTTATGGCAAAGCTCCATTTTGTTGTTGTTGTTGTCATTTAATATTTTAAAATTTAATGAGCCTTTTCTGGCATATGTTAACAATTTTAATTTAGAATTAGCTGACAAAATAAAAACTTCCTCTGTGTGAAATCTAAGTAATTCAATGATAGATATCAGGAGGTCTATGAATATCTTGAACTTATGTGTAAATTTTTGTATGTATGCATATGTGTACATTTTCTTATCAGGGATAACATCCATCTCTTTCACCAGATTAAATCCTTTAAAAAATCCTTATGTATTATGTGGTGTTATTGTACTAGTTATAGAGAAAAAGAAATAGGTTGAGAAGAATGAATTCACTTGCCTAAGATCCATCAGCCAAGCAGTTTAAGAAACTGCTTTTGATAGAGGTAGGAAAAGTCTGTCAAGATATGTCAGTGCCTTGGGAAAAGAATGATTAGACAGAAAAACACCATATGTGCTTTTGAAGGGAGTGAATGAGTGGGAGCCTTTATCTCAGATGGTTGGGCAGAAAGTAAACATATTCACACTAATTAGACTAAAGTATATCACTAAGGTCTAATATTGTATAGATAACCTGATAAAGTCTGGACTGTTCTGTTTGAAGAATGATGAATGATAAAGAAATAATTTCAAAGAAAAAAAAAATTAACCAGAATGATAACATATTTCTGAGTTAGACCAAATGATAGAAAGCTGAAAATAAAGCAAGATATTTCATCACACATACAAACCATAATAGTATTGGGTATTGGACTAGAGAAAGACAAGACATAATGCAATTTGCAATATTCTATCAGGGAGTGGAATTTATACAATAGATGACTCAAACATGGATTATTTTGTTTGTTTGTTGTGTTCTATATGAAAAATTCCCAGTGACCTAATATCACATGAAATAATTGTTATTTAAAAATAAAATATTATTGTTTGTTTAGCAACAATATTTTGTAGATACTACAGCTAGACTGGGAAATTTTTCAATCTAATTTTATTACCATCATCATTAGTATCAGAGCTAAAACTTGCTCTGTGTTTCTTACTGTACTATGAAGTTTACCTAAATTGCCAGATTTATTTTAAAATTTCTTACGTAATATATAGGACCCCTGGTGGTATAATGGTTTAGCACGTGGCTGAAAGGTTGGCTGTTCAAACCCACCAGCTGCTATGTGGGAGGAAGATGTGTCAATTTGCTTCCATGTAGATTTACAGCTTTGGGAACCCTATGGGGTTAGTTCTATTCTCTCCTATAGAATCTCTTTGAGTCAGAATGACTCTATGACAGTGGGTTTTGTTTTTTGAGTATGTGATTACTAAGCTAGTTTTAGAGAAAAAGAAACTGAGGCTGGGAACAATAAATTCATTTGCCTTTGGTGGCACATACCTAGATCTGTGTGATGCTGAAACTCCATTCTCTCCCATATCCACAGCAGGTTATTTCCATCTTAATTTTGAGTGAGCCAAATAACATTAAGAGAGCCTGGCAGTAGCTCCTGCTTGGAAGCAATGATTCAGGAGGATATGCATTCTAAAAAAGTAATAAAACATTGATTATGATTTGGATCAAATCCCAAAAACATAGCAAGTAGCATGACAAAACAGTGCAAGAGGAAAATGCAAAAGGAAACAGAGAAGTACAGACTTAGAGGAAAAGAGAAAAAAAGAAAGGTTGGTGAAAATAGAAAAAAGGAAAGTGAGAGAACAACCAAAAGCATCTAAGAACAGGAACACTGCTTCTTCCCTCTCCTTCTCCACCCACATATGCACTTGTGCTGAACTATGTAAAAATCTGTGAAGTACTGAGGATATGCCCACATTCTGTTATCATCTCGTCTAAGTTATTTAATGAGAATTATTCTAGAATTCAAGGAGAGCAGTTTCCTTCGCTATGCACATGGTTTCCTGCAGTCTCTGAGCTTTGGATCTCTTGGTTAACACATTGTTGTTGATTTATAAACTCTCCAAACTATAGATTTTTATCTACTTGCTTGAACTGTTTTATATCCATATTTTTTCTGGGACATTTTGGATTCATTTCCTTTAAAAATTTAATCAGCTCCAAATAGAATTTCCTTTTAAATCTGATTGTGTATATTTAATGAGCTTTAAATAATAGAAACATATGTTCCTGGCAACTGGCCAGCAATAGGCTAGCAATAATAATGGTAGCTTTTGAATGCTGACATGTATCAGCCACTGTAATGAGAATTTAACATCTATTCACTCATTTAATCTTCAATAATCCTGTGAGAAACATTGTGGCAGATGCTGCTTGTCTACTAATCTATCCCTTCCTACTTAGTACCCAGATTTCTTCTATAGCGACAGAGGGACAACTAAAACATCCCATTTCCATGTCTGTTTTGTAGCTTCATGTAGTTATGTGACTGAGTACTGGTCAATGAAATTTACAGAGAATGCGTGTGTAGAATTTACTCTTTGGGAAGGAGCTTCCTTTTGATCCCCTTCCCTTATCCCCACTTTTCCCTTTACACTGCCTGTCATGTAGATATTATGCTTAATGATTCAACAGCCAGCTTGAACACTCTGGTTGGGGGATGAAAGCCAGTGCTGAGAATGGTGGAGCAAAAAGAGAGAAGGAGACTGGGTCTTGGATGACTTCCTGGCACCACAATACCAGCTTTGGTCTACTTAGATCAATACTTCTTCTATGAAATAAAGTAAAACATATGTATTTGAGCCACTATTATTTTGAGTAGTCTGTTATACTCCATTACACAGAATTCTTAGCTGATGAACAAATATTGTTATTGTATCAATTTTGTAACAAAGAATCTCACAGCTTAAAAATATGTAATTTTTATAATGTCCTGTAGCTAGTATTTCGATTCAAACTGGAGTCTGTCTGACTGTAGAACTGTATAATTTATTACTAAATTGATGTCAATAGAGCAATTTTGTTGTGAATACTCAAATTATGAAGAATTCGGTATCATTTCCTTCCTAGCAGCAATAACAATTCATAGAAGGTTAGAGGCCATAGTTAGTCAAGTCATGATTACCTGTCCCACGAGAGGTAGATTATTTCTGTGGCTTCAGTCCGCTGGTGCCTCTCACTATTCCTCAGCCCCAGGCACATGCTATCCAGTAATTACACAGATTCTTGGTGAGCATATGTACAACTCCTCACCACCTATGAGAAACATCGAAGAACACTGCTCATCAAGTGAGCATTATGTGCTTGTTCAGACAAACATCCATATCCTAGACTTGACAGTCTGTCTATTAAAATCTATTTTTGCTGCTTGCTTATCCTTCCTGACCACAACTACAACCATTCTCAACCCCCAACGAAGCTGATTGAACAGTACCAGTGCCTAATACATACCAAACCTTTCCACAAACCAGGTTAAGCCAACCAGGTTCTTCATTTTATCAAGAGACCATAATCTATCTCAAACAGCCCACATGCAAAGTCATCTATATCTTGTGTCCATAGAAAAATAGCAGGCACCAAAAGAAGGGATTTAGACAACACATAGTTGTAGTAATTGAATGTTCATTACACCATTTGCTTGGTTACGTTCTGTTTATTCTTATGATTTCAATCTAAACATCAGTTCTTCAAAGAAGCCTTTCTTATCCTCTCCAACATAGTTGGTCTCTGAATCTAATGTTTTTACATTGTGTGATTTTATAACTTTAAAAAAATATTTTAAAATCTCTGTGCTCCTTCTTAAACTGTAAGGGCAAAGAGGGCGGAGAGAAGTTCTCAATTACTTTTTGCTGCTTGACAGTGCCTGACACTTAGATGTTACTAAATACATATGTGTGGTTGACTGTAGGACCTGAGAGAAAGAGATAGCAGTCTTAATCCTTGACTTTCCTGTCATGGTCGCAGTTAGATAAAACAGTACTTTGATTTCCAAGTGTCCAAGAAATGCCCAGCTTTATAATTATAGTAATAATTCCACCTTTTCTTCCTTGATTCAGCTTAAATGCATTTATGTTTCTTGAAAACAAAGGAAAGTTAATTAAAACATCATGTATATAAAATAGATGGTTAGATGAACAAAGAGAAAAGGTAAAAGAATTCAGAAAATAGAAATTATATCATGTGAAATTATAGCATATGTTAAGTTTTTTCATTGCTATGTGTTCTTAAAATGAGTGTAATTATGATTTTTACAATAATTTTATATCAAGCTCCTACTTTTGACTATGAATTATAAGAACACCCTTTGCCACTGCACAATTTTTCACCAGTAGGAAGGTTCAATTTAAGAATGGTCTAGATAATTTTCATTGACATTTTATTCCCCAAAGAAAGAAAAGTGTAAGAGTTAGCATTGCCAGAAGTAAGTAGGGAAAACTTGTAGGAAATAATGTGTTATTTGAAAGCTTATCTGAGCTAGTGGCATGTCCATTAGAACCTCTCAATTGAAGAAAATAATGGTTTAAAAACCTTCTGTTCCACCAATCAATTCAAATGCAAATTTCTATTATATTTTGTGAATCCATTTAGATGTAAATTATAAATGATGCAAAATCATAAACAAATCATAGTGGCAGACAGGGAATAAACAGGTTTGGGTCTAGCACTTTGAAAGAGGTGGCTGCCTAGAACAATTTATATTGAGAAATGCCACACCGTTGCTTTCCTTGAAATCATGCCTCATACATGACAGATGGCCCCAAATCAGCAACTGATCAGAAAATAGCATTTGGCATTCTATCCTATGGGTGGGAGGAAAAGGGAATTTAAATTTTAAGGAAAAAATGTACTTCATGAATAAGATTGGCATACAAATGCTTAAATACTGAGGGGAAAAGGCTCTTCTATTCAATGACTGGAAATCTAGCTTGGTTCTTGTCAGGTCTTTCATTTGTGTTTATTTTCCTAGATCTTGTTTCATTTCCAAGTACTAGTATCACTAGTCACAGCTGACCTTCTTCTTTGGGTGAACCTAAATGACAGTTATTTATGTGGATTTGGAAAATGAAGGGCTTAAGTATAATTGGTGTTCAAATCCCATTAAGATACCTGGTTTTTGTTTTATTAACCTTGTCATTACACTAAGTTATTTGTCATCAGGAGCAAAATCCCATAGTCTCTTCCTGCTGTCCTTCTCAAATCTCAGGCTACTCATGGTGAGTTGATGCAGACTAGAGTCTGAAAGAGCTGCTGCGTTTACCCATACCCTTTTCCTTTCTTTACCTCTACCCAGATCTGAGTTCTTTTGCCTGTGCTCCAGGTCTGGGTTGGCAATGTTTCATCACATTCTACTGTGTAGATTATTGAGGTTGATAGCCAGGTATCAAATACAGAAAATAACATTGAAAAATATTGAATGATATATGACCTGTGGCTTTTTTATATGCACGTTTGTGTGTGTGTGTGTGTGCAAATTTGAATTAGCAACAAAAGCTGAAGTTGATTGAGTAAGGTTAAACCTCCACAAAACCCAGCAGTTCTAATGTTAATAGGGACAGTTGTTTAAATTTAGGAGGGCATATACAATGAATTCCATCACTTCTGCATCAGTTTGTCATACCATGGTGGCTTGTGTGTTGTTGGAGTCACCCATAGTAGCAGGGTCACCCATGGTAGACAGATTTTAGCAGAGCTTCTAGAGTAAGACAGACTGGAAAGAAGGATGAGGCCATTCACTTCTGAAAAAGTTGACCAATGAAAATCTTATGAGTAGCAATGAAACATTGTCTGATATATTACTGGAAAACTCTATGAATAGGCATGATATAGTGCATGGTCTGATATAGTGCCAGAAAAGGAGACCCTCAGATTGAAAGGCACTCAAAATATGACTGGAGATGAACTGCTTTCCCAAATTAGAGCCAACCTTAATGACGTAGATGGAGTAAAATTTTCAGGACACTCAGTTGCTGATAGGGCATGGCTCAAAATGGGATTAGACAGCTATAAACATGTATTAAAATCAGAACATGGACTATATGAAGAATGAACCTAGGAAAACTGAAGCTGTTGAAAATGAAACGGAAAGCATAAAGATCAATAGCATAGGCATTAGTGAACATAATTGGACTGGTATTGGCTATTTTGAATCAGATAATCATATGGTCTACTATGCTGGGAATGACAAATATGACATTGTATTCACCATCAAAAAAGAGTGTTTTAACATTTATCCTGAAGTACAGTGCTGTCAGAGATAAGATACTTTCCATACATCTCCAAGGAAGACCAGTTAATATTACTATTATTCAAATTTATGCACCAGCCACTAAAGCCGGAGATAAGGAAATTGAAAATTTTTACCAACTTCTGCAGTTTGAAATTGACAAAACATGATGTACTGATTATTGCTGGTGATTGGAATGGGAAAGTTGGAAGCAAAGAAGAATCACCAGTAGTTGGAAAATATGACCTGGGTGATAGAAATGACACTGGAGATGACATGATAGAATTTTGTAAGACCAATGACTTATTCATTAGAAATACCTTTTTTTTTTTTTTTTTCAACAACATAAACGACAGCTATACATGTGGACCTCACCAGATGGAATATATAGGAATCAGATCACTACTTTTGTGGAAAGAGGCAATGGGGAAGCTCAATATCATCAGTCAAAACAAGACTGACTATGGAACAGACAGACCATCAGTTGTTCATAGCAAGTTCAAGTTGAAGAAATTTGAAACAAGTTCAAGAGAGCCAAAATACAACCTGAGTTTATCCCACCTGAATTTTGAGACCATTGCAGAATAGATTTAATACATTGAACACCATTGACTGAAGACCAGATGAGTTGTGGGATGACATTAAGAATATCATACATGAAGAAAGCAAAAGGTCATTAAAAAGACAGGAAAGGAAGAAAATACAAAAATAGATGTCAGAAAGACTCTGGAACTTGGTCTTGAATGGAAAGTAAACCAAAAAACCAAACTCACTGCCATCAAGTCAAATCCGACTCATGGCAACCCCTTCTGGGGTTTCCGAGGTGGTGTGCCTACAGAATTAGATCATCCAATCTCCCTTCCAAGGAGTGGCTGGTGGGTTTGAACTACCACCCTTCTGGTTAGCAGTTAAATGCCTTAGGCACTATGCCACCAGAGCTCCTTGAATGGGGAGTAGCTAAAGTAAATGGATGAAGTGATGAATTAGAACAGCAGAACAGATTTCAAAGAGCAGCTTGAGAAGACAAAGTAAAGTATTATATTGAAATGTGCAAAGACCTGGAGTTAGAAAACCAAATGGGAGGAACATGCTTGGCATTTCTCAAACTGAAAGAATTGAAGAAAAAAATCAAGCCTTCAGTTGCAATATTGAAAAACTCTGTAGGCAAAATATTGAATGATTCAGGAAGCATCAAAAGAAGATTTAAGGAATACACAGAGTCTCTGTACCAAAAAAAAAAAAAAAAAAAGTCAATCTTTAACTATTTCAGGAGGCAGCATATGATCAAGGACTAATGATAGTGAAGGAAGAAGCTGCACTGAAGGAATTGGTGAAAAACAAGACTCCAGGAACTGATGGAATACCCACTGAGGTGTTTCAACAAACAGATGCAGCACTGGAGGTACTTATTTGTTTATGCCAAGAAATTTGGGAGACAGCTACCTGGCCAACTGACTGGAAGAGACTGATATTTGTGCCCATTCCAAAGAAAGATGATCCAACAGATGTGGAAATTATTGAACAATATCATTAATATCACATACAAGTAAAATTTTGCTGATGATAATTGAAAATGGTTGCAGTAGTATATTGCCAGGCAACTTGCAGAAATTCGAACTGGATTCAAACAAGGACATGGGATGAAGAATATCATTGCTGATGTCAGATGGATCTTGGCTGGAAGTAAAGAATACCAGAAAGATGTTTGCCTGTGTTTTATTGAATATGTCAAGGCATATGACTATGTGGATCATAATAAATTATGGATAACATTGAGAAGAATGGGAATTTCAGAACACTTAATTGTGCTCCTGAGGGATTTGTACATAGGAGGCTTTTGTTCAAACTGAACAAGGCAATACTGGTTTAAACTCGGGAAGGGTGTGTATCAGGGTTGTCTCCTTCCATCACAGTTACTGAATCTGCATGCTGAGTATCCGAGAAGCTGGACTATATGAAGAAAAATGTGACATCAGGATTGGAGGAAGACTGTGTTGGATTGGGTTCTCTAGAGAAACACAAAAACCAGCAAAGTATATATATATATATATATA
>NW_006921777.1:2204460-2233108 GCF_000298275.1 Orycteropus afer afer | reverse complement strand
ATCATGGGAACCACCACTCACAACTGCAGTCCAGCCAAGTTGACACATCTTCAACTATCACAAAGACTCATTAGCAATCTGTGATATGCAGATGACACAACCTTGTTTGCTGAAAGTGAAGATGACTTGAAGCACTTACTGATGAAGATCAAAGACAACAGTCTTCAGTATGGGTTAAACCTAAACATAAAGAAAACAAAAATCCTCACAACTGGATCAATACTAACATCATGATAAATGGAGAGAAGACAGAAGTTGCAAGGGATTTCATTTTACTTGGAGTCACAATCAACATCCATGGAAGTAGCAGTCAAGAAATCAGTCATTGTATTGCATTGGGAATATCTGCTGCAAAAGACCTTTTTGAGTGTTAAGGAGCAAAGTTGTTTGTTTGAAGACTGAGGTGCACCTAACCCAAGCCGTGGTATTTTCAATTGCCTTATATGTATGTGAAAGCTGGACAGTGAATAAGGAAGACTAAAGAAGAGTTGATGCCTTTGAATTATGGTATTGGCAAAGAACACTGAAAATACCATGGACTGACAGAACAAATAAATCTGTCCTGGAAGAAATGCAGCCAGAATGCTCCTTCGAAGTGAGAATGGCTAGACTTCATCTCATCTACTTTGGTCATGTTGTCAGAAGGGACCATTCCCTGCAGAAGGACATCATACTTGCTAAATAGTAGGGGAGGGAAAAGGGGAAGACTCTCAACAAGATGGATTGACACAGTGGCTGCAAATTTGTGGTCAAGTATAGTCAGGATTGTGAAGATGGCGCACGAGCACCTTCTGTTTTACACGGGATTGCTATGAGCAGGAATGCCCTCAATGGCACCTGAAAACAACATGCAGTGAATTAACATGTATTTCATGAAGAAAACATTAATGACACTTGGAAAAATGCAAGGCATAGATCAGATTTTCAGTGTAACTAATTGGGGCTAGCCAGCAGTTTGTCTGTGAAAGTAGAGATAGGATATTCCGCATTAGACCAAGACCAGGGAAAACAAAGGGATAAGAAAAAGTGTTTGTGTACGTTAGGTATCTGTTACTGCTACAGTTCCCTTTCTTTCAGAAAAGCTTTCACAAAGAAACTTCTAAAGCTGTTAATAGGGATGAAGTGGAGAGTGGGAGAAGGCAATATAAATACTGGGGTTGAAGGTGAGGTTAGTGTTCTAGAACCTGCCCATGTTAACATTTTCAGCTGTTTTTGGGGGGCTAGAAATGATTTTCCTGGAGACTGAATGTGCCCTGCCTGTAGGGCTCCTGTCCATTGCCTCAGGCTTGAAATTTGACCAAATCCCTAGCATAGAGGCAGTGGAAACATCCTCATGGCACCTGGGGTTGTATCTTAGAAGGTATTACTAGGTTCTAAAGACAAAATTTAAAGTAAAATTCTTATGTAGTCAAATTTAGGCAAAGGTTTGTTTGCATTACTCAACTTAAACTCTGTTGTCCAGCAGTAATAAAACAGCCCCCAAATTTCCACAGACCAAAACAGAAGAGTGTATCTATTTTTCACATTACAGGTTGCCAACATTCCCCTGCAGGTTGTCTAGGCATTTTTTTTTTTTTTTTTTTTCAATCTGGGATCCAAACTGAAGCAGCAGCTCCTCTCTGGCACATACCATTCTTCTAACAGAGAATAAATGAACAATGGGGGAACAATTTGATGGCTTTTAAAATTTCTACTAAGTTGTTGTTAGGTGCCGTTAAGTCGGACTGGCCAAAGAAAGGTCACATGACCAAGGATGAAGTGATGGGAGTGTCAAGTACACAACTTCCACTGGGAAAGGTACTGCAAGTCACTTACAATGGGTGGGGATGTATGATGTGCTACAGAGAGTATAGAGAATAATAGAGAACAAAATTAAAATTGTCATAGTAATAAGAATGGCAGTGCAAGGTAACACAATATCCCTTATGAATGTGTCACATTTGTTGATGGTGTGCTTATTATTTCTTTGTATGGAGATGATGTAGGCAGCTATGCTTTCCTCCAAATGTGTATTCCATGAAGTAATCATCTTAGTTTGGGAGGCTATGGGCCGTAAGCCAAAGAATCACACTTGCTGTGTGGTTATGTTTTTGTGTCAACTTGGCTGGGCCTGGTTGAGTGGCTGGGCAGCTGGATGTAGTATTCTCCATGATGAGACTGGCAATCAACTCCATGGTGGAATCTACTGTGAGCAGCTGAGTAGTTGCTTTGGGTATATGGTCTGCTTCCCGTATATAAGCAGCAGCTTTGAGAATGGTCTCTAGCTTATGGCACACTTGGACCCTGCAGGTAGCTGTGTTGTTGTTCAGCAGCCTGCCATGCTCTGTGGGCCTTGGGACTTTCAGTGGACTTGAATTAATGGCCTGCCATGTGGTTTGGTAACATCGGGACTGTGCCTTTTTGCTTGTCAACCTTGGGCTTGGCAGCCTCAGCAGCCAGCAGCTGTCTGAGTGAAAAACTGCCTCTAGCTCCAGTGGACCAGGAGATGGAGGCAGAGCTGAAGCCCAAGGCTAAGGGGCTTTCCCCCAGCCCCTAGAGCCTGGCACCTTGAATTTGGACTTAAAGTTGCCAAACTATGAGAGAATAAACTCCTGTTTGTTCAGGCCATCCCATTTGTGGTATATTTCTGTCAGAGCAGCACCAGGTAACCACAACACTTACTTCCAGGAGATTTGTACATTTTGGGGAAGCAAAGAGAGGACTTGAGACTGATGGCGTTTACAGCAGATAAACCTTTTCCACTTTATATTGACTCTAAGCCTGGGAGCTCTGGTAGCATAGTGCCTAAGGCACTTGACTGCTAACCAGAAGGCTGGCTGTTCAAACCCACCAGCCACTCCTCGGAAGGAAGATGGAGCAATCTACTTCTGTAGTGATACTCCCTCGGAAACCCAATGAGGGGTCGCTGTGAGTTGGGTCCAACTCGATGGCAAATAACAACAACAAGAAGAAGCATAAATTCCAATGATTACTGATTATAATAGTAAAATGAAACTTCCTCTCTGTTTAATATTAATTTTTTTTCTCTCTTTTAATATAAATCACATATGTTTGAATTTGCCAAAGCTAAATACATGTATAATGAAACTCTTCTGCCATTAGGTAAAAACTATGCAAGTGTGTCTCCTTGCTTTGTGCTATTGTAACATTTATCTACTCTTCCCACTTGATCTAGACCTTAAGAGCACAGATTGGTATTGGTACATGTAATGGCTCAACACATATTTGTGCATTGATACATTCTTTCCAATAACATAGTATGGTGTTTAAAAGCATGAACTCTGGAGTCAGTCTGCCTAACTTCCAGTTCTGAAGTTACTGTGTGAACCTAGGTATGCTTCTTAAATTTTTTATACATAATTTTTCTCATTTGCAAAACTGGAGATAACAGTACTGATTACATTATGTTGATTAAAGGTTAAATTTTATATGTGTACATATGTATACACACACATACATACATATGTGGTTAGGTGCTCCTAAGTCGGTTCCAACTCATAGCCACCATATGTACAACAGAGAGAAATACTGCCAGATGCTATACCATCCTCACAATCGTTGCTATGTCTGAATCCATTGATGCATTTGAATTATGGTGTTGGGGAAGAATATTGAATATACCATGGACTGCCAGAAGCGTGAACAGATCTGTGTTAGAGCCAGAATGGTCCTCAGAGGTGAGGATGGTAAGACTTTACCTTGCTTATTTTGGACATGTTATCAGGAGGGATCAATCCTTGGAGAAGGTCATCATGCTTTGTAAAGTAGAGGGTCAATGAAAAAGAGGAAGACAATCAGTGAGCTGGATTAACACAATGGCTGCAACAATGGGCTCAAATATATCTATTATCATGAGAAAGGTGCAGGACTGGGTAACATTTAATTCTGTTATCTATGGGGTTTCTATGAGTCAGAGCCAACTTGATGGCATCTAACAACAATATCACTTATAACAGTACCCAGGACATAATAAGGACTCAGTAACTGTCAGACATTATTACTATTCTGCATATACTTGCTGTTTTCAGCCCAATTCTGACTCCACCTCCAGGTTCACTATCACCAACACTGGTCTCCATGACAAGGTGACAAGATGAGATCTTTGAGAACAGGCATCTTGTCTTTCTCTCTACTCCTTCTCCATAATTTGGAATGGTGCTCGGCGTGTAGCAAGTATTATAACAATACTTATGAATAAATTCATAAACCCCACCCTTGGTCCAGTTTATTACTTCTGTATCACAAAGTTTCTTATGGCATAAATCTGTATATCATCTTTGATATTGCCTTCTTTCTTATTCCTTAATTCCATCTATTTTTCCTTCTAATCATTTCTATCCATATTCCCACTGTATTGGCACCTAATGCCATCATCTTTTTCCTACACTAAGGAAAAGACTACTGCATGGTCACCCTGTTTCCATTCTTATCTCTCTGATAAAATCTCCACATGGTGTGGAAGGAGTTTTTTTTTTTTTTTTTTTTAGTGAGATGAATATGGTAATAGCATCACTGAGATAAAAGCCCTTAATGATCTGCTATCTCTTAGGGTACAGTCCAAAATCTGTAATATGGCTTACAAAGTTCTTTTGTATCTAGAACTTACCTACCTCATCAGCCTTATGCCATGCTTTTCTTTGCCTCTGTTCTCTCCAACCTAGTTACTGTTACCTTCCTTCTGATTTTAAAGTTCTTTCTACTGCATTTTCCTCAGGATCTTTAATCCTAATGTTCTCTATATCTGCATCACTGCCTTTCCTTTTACTTACTCCCTCAGCAGATTTTAAAATCCAGAAGCCTCAGATTAAAAATCACATCCTCAGAAAAACCTTCCCTTCCTGCTAGAATAGTTTAGGTGCCATCACTTCAGGCATCTTATTATTCCCTTTCCTATCATATTGGAAGCTCTGGTAGCATAGTGCCTAAAGTCACTTGACTGTTAACCAGAAGCCTGGTAGTTCAAACCCACCAGCCACTCCTAGGAAGGAAGATGGGGGCAATCTACTTCCATAGTGATACTGCCTCGGAAACCCAGGGAGGGGTCGCTATGAGTTGGGTCTGACTTGACGGCACATAATAACAACCATATTGCAAGGAGCTCTGCTGGTGCTATGTAAGGCAGTGGGCTGCTAACCAAAAAGTTGGTGGTTCAAACCCACCAGCCACTCTGGGGGACAAAAGCAAGGCTACGTGCTTCTGTGAAGAGTTACAGCTTTAGAAATCCTATGGGGCACTTTTCCTTTGTCTTGTAGGGTTGCTACGAGATGGCAGTAGGTTTGTATTACACCACAAAAAATAAACACGGAAGTATTTTTTGAAGATTATTTGCTATATAAATGTGATCATTATTTTGTTGTTGTTGCTATCATCTAAAATAGATTCAAGGAAGCAGGGAAGCCATCAAAATCTACTTTATAGCCTTTTGTAACTTGGGCAAAATGTTCTGCTTATAAACAAAGAAAATCCACTGTCATGGAGCTGATTCCTCTCATAGTGACCAAATAGGACAGAGTAGAACTATCCCATAGGGTTTCCAGGGCTGTAAATCTTTCTGTCTTTCCTTTTATTTACTCCCTCCCTTTGCAGGCAAATGGCCTCATCTTTCTTCTAGAGGCTGGTGGGATTGAATCACCCACTTTCAGTAGCAGCCAAGCACTTTAACCACTGTACCACCAAGGCTTCTGTGTTCTGCTTATAGGCTTCTCATAAGTGATTGTTCTGAATATCCCAGGAATCCTCCAACCAAATATTCAGTGATGTCTTCATCATGGACCATTATATTTATTTTGAAATGAAACTTCCAGCACAGCAGCTTGAAGACAATTAAGACATGGTAGCAAGCACAAATAATTTCAAAATAGACATTGTCGTCTCTCCTGACAGTACTTATATGCTCAGTAACAAGGGATGAATTGAAACATATTTTTAATACAAATACAGCATCTCCTGAGCTTGGTAGTAGAGTGTGAAAGGAAGCATTTGAGTACATTCAGAATTTTTTCTAAGGAACCAAGTGAAAAATGACTCTTGACTGAGAGTGTCTAGGTACATAGCTGCATTAAGCAGCTTTGACCATAGCAATAACATTTTTGTAGGCTGCTTATTCATGTTAATCAACATTAGTTGTTAAAATTTATGAGCATTTTGTGTACGTGTAATTTGGTTCCCAAAGTTTAAGAGAGCTAACAAAAACATTAATAACACATATTGGACATGTAATGTAAACTGGCATGAATTAAAGCTTGAACTTTCTTCCCTCAGCATCTCCCTCTTTTTTGTTTTGTTTGTAACCAGCAGAAGAATCAAGAAATATTATTTATAATTGTGGGAAATGAACCTCAAATACAGTTCCTTTCCAACATGGATTTGGCAATAATAAAGAAGAAATTTTGTACCTTCTGAGACATCAGTATGTGCAATAAAATAAAATAAAAAAGATCAAATATACTATAAAATTTAGTCTTTAGGAAAGAAGTTTGGTGGTGCCTCAAAAAGCTAAACATAGAATTACCATATGACCTAGGTAGTGCCTAAGGCACTTGACTGCAAACCAGAAGGCTGATGATTCAAACCCACCAGCCACTCCTCGGAAGGAAGGTAGGGCAATCTACTTCCGTAGTGATACTGCCTTGGAAACCCAAGGAGGGGTCGCTATGGGTTGGGTCTGACTCAACAGCACATAACAACAAACACCAGCAATTCCACTAATATTTGTATATGTATACCAAAGGAATTCAAAATTGGCATTCAAACAAGTTCTTGTACACAAATATTCATAGCAGCATTATTCATAATCACTGACAGGTGGAAACAACCTAAGTGTGTATTAACTCATGAGTAGTTAAACAAAATGTGATAAATCCATACAATGGAATATAAAGCTATAAAAATGAACGAATTCTTGATTTTTGCTACAATGTACAGGAGCCTCAAAAAATTATGCTAAGTGAAAGAAACGAGACACAAAAGGCCACATAACATATGATTCCAGTTATTCAAAATATGCAGAATACATAAATTCATTGAGAGAGAAAGGACAGTGGTGGTTACCAGGGGCTGGAGAAGGGCAGAAAAGGGAGTAACTTTAATGGGTGGAGGGTTTTCTTTGCAGGGTGATGAAAATGTTTGGAACTAGATAGACATGATAGTCACACAACATAGGGAATGCAGAAAATGCCACTGAATTATACACTTTAAAATGGTTAATTTTATATTAAGTAAATTTTACCACAACTTACCCCAAAAAAAGTCTTTAAGGAACAACACTTCAAATTCTCAAGAATAGTTTACTGCTAACAAAGTTAGCCCTTTTAAGGCACAACAAACTAACTAGCACTTTTTTTGAAAACTGTCTTCCACAATATTTGCTTTTTATTTTAAAAGACTTTCAGCATATGCTTTTTCACCCCTTAAGAAGAACATTCATTTGAACAGAACTAGAGTGTTCTGTAAAGTAAAGTGACTAAAGCTTGTGAAATCTTTAATTGGTGCTTAAATTCAAGCAGCTGTCTTTCTGCAGATAGTCTGGGTCTCCACGAACCTGACTAATGTAGCGCTCAGGCTTTGTTCAAAGCAACCTCCCTCACTCTATCCCTGGAGCTAAAATTTGCATGTTTTCCCCAAATTAACATCCTATTTTAGAAATAAAAATTTGTATGTACGACTCTTAGTATAAAATGTCTGTCTTGTTGCTAGAGCTGAAGTCAGTCTTGGTTGAAGTATTTGTTCTTAAGTTTGTCTGGCAGTGTCATGGTGGACACTTTAGCCCGTAAGCTCAGTAGATTTCAGCAGTTGTGGTGTTTAGTGGACTGTCACCTTTGCTTTCATTGTAGAGTGGTCATAAAATGAATCTTTTTCTTTGAGTTTTGACAGACAAAAATGCTCTTAAAACTATTATACCAATCATGCTTTCATTGCTTGTAGATACTAAATCACATTGATTTAGGAAAGGTTTTTGTAAAATCATGGGATTTCAAAGGGTTTATTTCCTTCTACTCTCCTGAAGTGAGATTATAGCCAGCCACCTGCACTGTGCTGATAAAATTTCTCCTGTTTTTAAGGTTGTTAGTAAGTTTTTCAGAAACTAACCTCAAAATGTAGTCAGTCTATAGGGACTCATTGTCTGAGAACCAGCAGAATCAGCGTCACCTGAGAGCTTTTCAGAACTGCCAACTCTCTTACTTACTTAATCTGAATCTCTGGTAATGGGGCAGGGTTCATGTCCTAACAAGTTTTCCAGGTGAATCTTATGTCAGTTGAAGTTTGTAAAACATTGAGGTACACAATTGAAGCAGTTATACATTGTAGATGTCCGGGAGTATGGACTCTGGAGCCAGACTGCCTGAGTTCACATCCTGTGTAGGAATGGCAATGTGTTGAACAGTGGCGCCCCCAAAAGGTATGTGTCTACCTGGAGCCTGTGAATGTGAGCTTATTTGGAAATAGACTTTTCACAGATGTAGGTAAACTAAGGATCTAAGATACTATACTGGATTATCCACCTGGTGTGCGTGTGTGGTGATGGTGGGGGAGCCAAGGAACACTTGGAGCCAATAGAAGTTGGAAGAGGCAGGGAAGGCTCAGTACCCAGAGACTTTGGAGGTAGCATGGCCCTGCAGACTTCTTGATTTCAGACTTCTGACCTCCAGAACTGTGAGAAATATAATTTCTATCCTTTTAAGGCACCAAGTTTGTAGTAATTTATTTTGGAAACCCTAAGAAGCTAAAGAAAGCATCAGTAAGCTATGCAAATCTTGAGTAAATTACTTTTCTCTACCTCAAGTTTTCTCATGTCTAAAAATGATATAAGGGTACCTGATTCATAGGCTTGCTTTGGGCTCTAAATGAGTTAGTACGTATAAAATTCTTGCAATTATACAACACAAATAGTAAGCACTGGTAAGCATTATCCCTTTAAAACTTATTTGACTTTATGCAAATGTATGGCAATATTTTTGTATTCATAAACATTTATAGGAAACTTAATGCCAAATGAAACCTGTGTTAAAAACTAGGGGTCTTTTTGAGAGAAGAAAATGCTTTGTCATCATTTATTCTAATCAAGAATTGCTTTGTTTCTTCATGTCCTGAAGTTAACATGAATTGGAAAAAGAATAAATGAAAGGAGGGAGACTATGAGAGAGAATATGTCCAGTCTTAAAGGCTTGGAAGTCAGAGTAAGTTTTGGGACATGTTCTATAATTTGTTACCTGTTGGACTTTGCAATGTTACTCAATTCTGGGTCTATGAAAAATCTGTGAAATGGAGATGTAACTACCTGTCTCGTAGAATTATTGTACAGATTAAATAAGAAAATAATAATAGTATAGTAGTAATAACGACTAAATTTGTTGAGCACATATTTTACACTAGGAACTATTCTAGGTATTTGTGTCTAAGTACTTGGATGGACATAATACTTTATGTACTTTATATAATTATTCCATTTAATCCTACCACTCATAAAATTAGCTAGTGCTTACCCTACTAAAATCCCAATAATATTTGCTATTCTTATTAGTATCCTAATAAAATGAACAATTTAGTGTCAAAGGGATTATATAAATGATCATATTTTTTCCAAGATTCTAGACCATACATTTTTTTCTGGCCTGCCAATGATTTTAGGCCACACTTTGAGTCACAGAGCTCTGGTGATGTAGTGGTTAAAGCATTCAGCTTCTAACCAAAAGGTCAGCAGTTTGAACCTACTAGCTGCTCCTTAGGAGAAAGAAGAGACAGTCTTCTTCTATAAAGATTTACAGCCTTGGAAACCCTATGTGGCAGTTCTACTCTGTCCTAAAAGGGTCACTATGAGTCAGAATTGACTTGATGGCAGTGGATTGAGGTTTTTTTATTTTTTTGATTGTGTTAATGTTAAAATTGTTTCACTGGTTCATTAGATGGTATCTGAAAGTTATAAATGATTTTCTTATTTGTTTTTATTTACTTTAAAAAGCAACTTTATAGAGATATAATTTATATACAACATGCATCCTTTTTTCAGTACAATTTGATGAGTTTTGACAAGCATAGTCATATGTGTATAACCAGTAACTTACTCAAAACATATGGAACATTTCTATAACCCCAAAACATTGCTTTTTTAAAAATCATTTATCTAATTTCTGCCACTATAGATTAGATTTGTTCTATAATTTCATGTACACAGAATCATATTGTATGTACTCTTGTCTGGCTTCATGCTAAGAAAAATGTTTTTATAATTTATCCTTGTTGTATGTGTTACTACTTTTATTTTGCTAAGTAGTATTTCATTGTATGAATGTATTTATTTTCATGTGGATAAGATTTAGATTTTTTCCCCTTTAATACAAAGCTTTTCTAAACATTTATGTGTAAGTGTTTGGGTGCACATATGCTTTCATTTCTTTGTGTTAATTATCTAGGAGTGGGATTGTTGGGTCATGTAGTAAATGTTTATAAAAAAACTGCCAAACTATTGTTCAAAGTGGTTATACCAGTTTACATTCCCATCAGCTCTGTGTGAGAATTCCAGTTGCTCTACGTATTCACCAAAACTTATCATCACCAGTCTTTTAGCCATTCTAGTGGGGGTAAGTAGTTTCTCATTGAGGTTTTAATTTGTTTTCCTTGGTCACTGTGGTAGTTCAGTTTGTGTGTCAACTTGGCAGGGCCTGGTTGAGTGGCTGGGCAGCTGGATGTAGTAATCCCCATGATGAGACTGGTTATCAACCCCATGGTGGAGTCTACTGTGAGCAGCTGAGTAGCTAGCTGCTTTGGGTATGTGGTCTGTTTCCCGTAAGTAAGTAGCAGCTTTGGGAATCGTGTTTAGCCTATGGCACGCTTGGGCCCTGCATTTAGCTGTGTTGTTACTCAGCAGCCTGCTATGCTCTGTTGACCTTGGGACTTACAATAGCCTGCTTGTGGTTTGGTAACATTGGGACTGTGCCTTTTTACTTGTCAACCTTGGGGCTTCTCAGCCTCAGCAGCCAGCAACTGTCTGAGTGAAGAAATGCCTCTAGCTCCAGTGGGCCTGGAGCAGGAGGCAGAGCTGGACCCCAAGGTTGAGGGGCTTTCACCCAGCCCCTAGAGCCTGACTCTTTGAACTTGGATTGAAAGCCTCCAAACTGTAAGAATAAACTCCTGTTTGTTAATGTTATCCCATGTGTGGTATATTTCTTGTCGGAGCAGCACTAGGTAACCAGTTGTTGTTGTTGTTGTTTGCCGTCGAGTCAGACCCGACTCATAGCGACCCCTCCTTGGGTTTCCGTGGCAGTATCACTACGGAAGTAGATTGCCCCATCTTCCTTCCGAGGAGTGGCTGATGGACTTGAACCGCCAGCCTTCTGGTTAGCAGTCAAGTGCCGTAGCCACTATGCTACCAGAGCTCCCTAGGTAACCAGAGCAGTCACTAAAATGTTAAGCATTTTTAAAGTATTCTTATTGACCATTCTTAAATGATCCTTTGGAGCTTTTCTTCCATCTTTTAACAATGCTTTCTCAAAAAGTAAGTTTTAATTTTGGTCAAATCAAAGTTATTGATCTTTTTTTCTTTTATGGAGAACACTTTTTGAGTCCTAAGAAGTCTTTGTTTATCTCCTAGGATACAAAGACTTTCTCCTGTGTTTTTGTTAATAGTTTTATAGCTGTAGTTTTACTTTTAAATATATAATGCATTTTGAGTTAATGTTTATATAAGGAATGAAGTGAGAGTTAAACTAATTTATTTAGTTTAAGCACTATTTATTCTAATTCACCAAAAGGGTACATCTCTCCATTAATTTACATTTTCTTTAATTTCTGTCAAGTGTTTTGTTATCTTCATAAGATACTCTTCTTCTAGCAAAATTTGTTTAAAATATAATCAAAACAATTTTCCCCTTTCGAATTAACTTGGCACAATCAGTTTACTCTAAACTGTGTGGCTCTCTGAATTATTTCCTTCTACTTATCTATATATTTGTTTTATATGAACACCACACAGGCTTGATTACTATAGCTGTATAATAAGTTTCTAAATTTAGTACTGAAATTCATCCAATATTGTTCTTACAGTAACAATTGTTTAGTCTATTTTGGGCTGTGGGTTTAAAATTTAGCCTTACCTAAAATATTTGATCTTGCCCTTTGACTAAGATCTAACATGACATTTCCTGAGAGACTGAGATGCGTTTGTCATCTAGGCCTCCAGACCACACCTGATGATTTGTGCTAATGAAGTGGAGGTTGGCCTGACCAGAAAGACAAATTCACAGCATGATATCAACTGACTTGGTTGGGGGAGAATGCCTATTTAATTACCACCCAATAAAAGTTGTGGACATGGAAGCATGGGCTTCCTGGTTGGTGAAAGACATTGATGAACATGGAAAGGTAGTGTGTCTTATTTTGGAACACAGGAGCTCTGCCTTGATAACCCTCATAGATCTCCGCTATGCATCTCTTCATTTCTACCCATTTTTGCTGTAATAACACTGTAATTGTGAGTATAGTACATTCTGTGAATTCTCAGTTGTTCCAGCAAATTATTGAAACTTAGGGAGTTGTTGTTGTTATGTGCCATCGAGTTGGACCTGACTCAGCCACTCCTCCTTGTGTTTCCGAGGCAGTATCACTATAGAAGTAGGTTGCCCAACCTTCTTTCCGAGGAGTGGCTGGTGGGTTTGAACCACCTGCGTTCTGGTTAGCAGTCAAGTGCCTTTGGCACTATGCTACCAGAGCTCCTGTCACTTAGGGAGTAGTGGGAGCCAATAGATTGGAAGTTAGGAGATCTGGGAACCTCTAAGTTTATGAGGAATATCATGAATTGTGCCTTTAACTTCTGAGCTCTGACTTAGCTCTGGTTGGGTAGGATCAGAGGAAGTGATGTCAGAACTGAACAGAAATAAAAAGTAAACGTTTTGATTGATGGTTTTATTTTTATTCTTATAAGTGTCATTTGTATTTCTAAATAAATTTTAGAATAAGCATCTCAATTTCTGCCAAAAGTGGGACTATTTTGAATCTGTAGACCAACTTTGGGAGAATTGAAAACTGAACAATATTTATTCTTCTAATTCACAACAAGGGTACATCTCTTCATTAATTTATGTTTTCTTTAATTTCTGTCAACAGTGTTTTGTAGTTTTCAGTGTACACGTCTTTCACATATTTTGTTACATTTTCATTATGTAGTTATATTTGGGCCAATAGTACCTCACATGGTCCAGGGTGGTATACAAGTCCAACATCTTTCCCAGTACACCAGTGTAGATTTTTTAAATATAGAATCTAGATTCAGATGGGTTCCTGGATGGGGCAAGTGGTTATAGTGTTCAGCTGCTAACTGCAAGGTTGCACACAAAGGCAACTCAGAAGAAAGGCCTGATAATTTACTTCTGAAAAATTAGGCACTGAAAACCCTGTGGAGCACAGTTCTATTCTGACACACATGGAGTCAGCATTAGCAAGAGTGAAATCAATGGCTACTGGTGATGGTAATGTTGGTGCTGATTCAAGTAGTGAGTTTTGACAAAAATGTGTAATTCAATATATAGAATGTACATAATGAGGCATGTTCAATAGTGAGGAATATTTGTAAAGCATTAACATGGTTTAAGTTTTAAAATGCAGCATTTACACACTGGATTATTTTAAATGCATTCTAATTTTTCTTTGGCTATGGGTTATTTAGAATTTTCAAGTGTAAGTATTTTAAGAGTAAGTAAAATTTCAAGTGTAAATATTTCTTTTTATTAAGTAATTAAAAAATCAAGTATACTTAAGTGCTTTGTCAGCCAAGAATATGTTGCACGTTATTTGATTTTGTTATTTGTTTGAAATTTTTTATTGCTTAGAGAGTGGTAAGTTTTACATACGTGTATCATGTGGACTTCAAAAAAGCTTACAGTCTTTTTTTTTTTTAAAGTGTGTGGTCTTTCATCTTGACATGCATATCTCTATATTGCATCATCATACCGAACTAGTTGATTGTGTAAAATTTTTATATTCATTTTGATTATGCGTCTGCTGATCATGCTAATTAATGGAAGTATGCAGATACATTTTTTTATTTTTTAAGAGCTTGTTTTACATTCAACGTTATGTGTACATATAGTTTCACTCCCTATTTATCATGCCCAGTCCTAAACCATTCTCCTCCCCTCCCTGCCCAGTAACCCTCTCCCTGTGCCCCTCATATTTATGTAATCCTGTTTGTCCTACATTTCCTCAATTTGAATGTTGCCCCTCTGGTGCCCTGTCCTCTATTGCTCTAAGGTATGTATTATCATAGAGTATGTGGGTTTGTCATCCTGGGTTGAGCATATACATCTTGTTAACTATTGGGCTGAGATCCAGCTGCTAGGAGTGAATTTTATTCCAGGCACAAAATGTATTCCAGGGCCATAGTATTGGGGGTCTCATCAGACTCTATCTGACCGGTAATACTAGTCAATATTGAGTTTTGGGATTTTGTTCCACATCTTTCCTCCCACTCTGTCCAGGATCTCCAGATTTGATCCTTTCCTGAGCAGTTGGCATTGGTAGCCAGGCACCATCTAGTTCTGGTCTCAAGGGCTATGGTGTCCCAGGGCTGATTGCTTCCAAATGCCCTTGCTTTTTGCATTCTTTGCTTCTGACGCTAGGAGACCATTATGTGCATCTTTGATGGTCACTTGAAAGCTTTTATGACCCCAGTTGCTACTCACCAATATAGGATGTGGAAAAAGGCTTTTATGTATTTTGATGAACCAATTGAGTCTGGTGTCCCCCAGTATTATGGTCCTGAGATGGTAGATTTATTGGATGTCTCTCCCATAGTGTCTGAGTGCCTGTGAAGGATTACTCTGTGTCTGTCTTGTATTGTTTCTGTAAGGATTGCAGGTATTGTGTATCACTGGTGTCTGTGCAAGATTAGCCTCAGCTGAATCTATCATTGGTCTACAGTATACTCCTGTTCACTGCCTCCCATCTGATCCTTTCAGATGTTTATGTGTTTATGTGTAGCCTTGTGTTTGGGGTTAATGGTAATGCAGTATTGTGGACACATTACTTGGTATTAGCATTTGTCATCTATCTCTTATGTGCACAATTAGGTGTACTACTGTTTCCCAATGTTATCATGGTAGTAACAGACCCTTTCCATATATCCCTCCCTGACCCATGTCAGTGTGTGGGCCCCAACTAGCCTGAAATTAATACCTCCTCTTCCCTCCCCATCCCAGTAACCTACAGAGTGAGTTCCCCTTCCCAAGCAAACTCTTCTTTGTCTTTTTACAGTGTTGTTGTTAGGTGTCATCGAGTTGTTTCTGACTAATAGTGACCCTATGCACAGCAGAATGAAACACTACCCAGTTCTGAGCCAGCTCCATGATTCTTGCTATACTTGAGGCCAGTGCCACTGCAATGGTGTTAATCCATCTTATTGAGGACCTTCCCCTCTTTTGTTGACCCTCCACCTTACCAAGCATGACATCCTTCTCCAGGGAATGGTCCCTTCTGACAACATGACCAAAGTAGGTGAGACGAAGTCTGGTCATTCTTGCCTCCAAGGAGCATTCTGGCTGTACTTCCTCCAGGACAGACCTGTTAGTTCTTTTAGCAGTCCATGGTACTTTCAGCATTCTTCGCCAATACCACAGCTCAAAAGCTTTAACTCTTCTTTGGTCCTCCTTATTCATTGTCCAGTTCTCACATGCATAAGAGGTGATTGAAAATACCATGACTTATGTCAGGAACACCTTAGTCTTCAAGGAAACATCTTTGCTCTTCAGCACTTGAAAGAGGTACTTTGCAGCTGATTTGCCCAGTGCTATACATTGTCTGATGTCCTGACTGCTGCTTCCATTGGCGTCGATTGTAGAACCAAGCAATGTGAGTTCTTTGACAATTTCAATCTTTTCTCCATTTATCATAATGCTGCTTATAGGTCCAGTTGTGAGGATTTTTGTTTTCTTTATATTGAGATATAATCCATACTGCATGGTATTCTTCAATCTTCATTAGTATGTACTTTAAGTCATCCTCACTTTCAGCAAGCAAAGTTGTGTCATCAGCATATCATAGGTTGTTAATTATTCTTCCTCCAATCTTGATGCCATGTTCTTCTTCATATAGTCCAGCTTCTTGGATTATTTGCTTAGCATATAGATTGAATAAGTATGGTGAAAGATGCAACCCTGATGCACTCCCTTCCTGATTTTAAACCATGCAGTGTTCCCTTTTTCTGTTTGAATGACAGCCTCCTGATCTATGTACAGGTTCCTCATGAGTACAAATAAGTGTTCTGGAATTCCCATTCTTCTCAATGTTATTCACAATTTGTTATGATCCACACAATCAAATGTTTTTGCATAGTCAGTAAAATACAAGTAAACATCCTTCTTGTATTCTTTGCTTTGAGCCAAGATCCATCTGACCTCAGCAATGATATTCCTTGTCCCATCTCCTTCTGAAACCAGCTTGCATTTCTGTAAGTTCTCTGTCAGTATACTGCTGCAACTATTTTTGAAATATCTTCAGTAATATTTTACTTGCATGTGATATTAATGATATTGTTTGATAAGTTCCACATTCTGTGGGATCACCTTTCTTTGGAATGGGTAGAAATATGGATCTCTTCCAGTCAGTTGGCCAGGTAGCTGTATTCCAAATCTCTTGGCATAACTGGGTGAGTTCCTCCAGCGGGGCATCCATTTGTTGAAACATCTCAATGGGTATTCTGTCAATTCGTGGAGCCTTGTTCTTCGCCAATTCTTTCAGTGCAGCTTTCACTTTCTTCTTCAGTACAATTGGCTCTTGAACATATGCCACCTCCTAAATGGATGAAGACCAAATAGTTCTTTTTGATACAGTGACACTCTGTATTCCTTCCATCTTCTTTTGATGCTTCCTGCATCATTCAATATTTTGCCCATAGAATCTTTCAGTATTGCAACTCGAGGCTTAATTTTTTCCCTCAGTTCTTTCAGTTTGAGAAATGCCAAGCGTGTTCTTCCCTTTTGGTTTTCTAACTCCAGGTTACTATATTTCATTATAGTAATTGGCTTTGTCTGCTTGAGCAGCTCTTTGAAATCTTCTGTTTGACTCTTTCATCTTGTCATTTCTTCTATTTACTTTAGCTACTCTCCATTCAAGGGCAAGTTACAGACTCTCCTCTGTTTTTGGTCATTGGTGTTCAGTGCATCAAATCTATTCTTTAAATGGTCTCTAAATTCAGGAGGGATATATTCAAGGCCATATTTTAGCTCTCGTGGACTTGTTTTAATTGTTTTTAACTTCAAGTTTTACTTGCATATGAGCAGTTGATGGTCTGGTCCACAATCAGCTCCTGGCCTTGTTTTGGCTGAAGATATTGAACTTTTCCATCTCCTCTTGCCACAGATGTAGTCAATCTGATTCCTGTATACTCCATCTGGTGAAGTCCACGTGTATAGCTGCTACTTGTGTTGTTGAAAAAAGATATTTGCAATGAACAAATCATTGGTCTTGCAAAATTCTATCATGCAATCTCCAGCGTTATTTGTCACCAATGCCAAATTTTCCAATAACTGGTGATTCATCTTTGTTTCCAGCTTTTGCAGTCCAGTCACCAGTGATAAGCAACACATCTTGATTGCATGTTTGGTCAGTTTCAGACTGCAGAATTTGAAAAAAATCTTCAATTTCCTCCTGTTTGGCTTTGGTGGTTGGTGCATAAATTTTAATAATAGTAGTATTAATGGGTCTTCCTTGTAGATGTATGGATTTTATCCTATCAATAACAGCTTTGTACTTCAGAACAGATCTTGAAACATCCTTTCTGATGATGAATACCAAGCCATTCCTCTTCAATTTGTCATTCTCAGCATAGTAGATCATGTGGTTGTCTGGTTTTCTGATTCAAAATGGCCAAACCCTGTCCATTTCAGCTCACTAATGCCTAGGATATCAATCTTTATGCATTCCATTTCATTTTTGATAATATCCAATTTTCCTAGATTCATACTTTGTACATTCCATATTCCAGTTATTAATGAATATTTGCAGCTATTTCTCCTCCATTTGAGTCATGCCACATCAGCACACGGAGGTCCTAAAAGACTTACTTTATCCATATCATTAAGGTTGATTCTACTCTGATGAGGCAGCACTTTCCCAGTCTTATATTGAGTGCCTTCTGACCTAAGAAGCTCGTCTTCTTGCACTGTGTTGGACAGTGTTTCCAAGCTGTTCATAAAGTTGCCCAGTAATGTATTAGACAGTGTTTCTCTGCTATTCACAAGGTTTTGCCTGGCCAGTTTTTGAGAAGTGGATGGCCTCTTCCTCCTTCCTAGTTTGTCTTAGTCTGTAAGCTGTGTTGAAACCTGTGCACCATGTGCATCTTTGCTGGTGTCTGAAACACCATGGCACAGTCTCAAGCCTCACAGCAGCATACAAACCTCACGGGATGACAAACTGACAGACAAATTTGTCTCCCTTAGCTGTTGGAAACCTCTGCTCCCTCCCCTTACCTAATTCCTGCCTGGAACCAGCCACTCTGTGGTCCCTGGCTGCTCCCTTCTTTTCCTGGCTCTAGGGACCTTGGGGCCTGCCTTGCCTCCTGCCCCCCCCCTTTTTTTTTACCTGGATATCCTGGTACTCCTGAGGTCCCCGAGGCCTCTCCTGTTCCCTCGCTTTCCAGGCTCTATGGGGCTTGGGGCCTAGTCTTGCCTCCCATGCCATTTGTTACCTGGATATCCTGGTACTCCTGAGGTCCCCAAGACTGCTCCTGCTCCCTTCTTTTCCTGGCTCTAGGAGACTTGGGGCCTAGCCTTGCCTCCCACCCCCTTTTTTCACTTGTAATGGGCTCATAAAGTACTTGTCTTTCTGTGGTTGACTTATTTCACTCAGCATAATATCCTCCAGGTTCATCCACATTGTGAGATGATTCACGTATCCCTCATTGTTCTTTATAGCATAGTATTCCCTTGTGTGCATATATCATTATTTGGTTATCCACTCATCTGTTGATGGGCACTGAGGTTGCTTCCATCTCTTTGCTACAGTGAATTGTGCTGTGATGAACATAGGTATACATATGTCTGTTCGTGTGCTATCTCTCACTTCTTTAGGATATCTTTCTAGTAATGGAATTGCTGGCTCAAATAGTACTTCTATTTTCAGTTTTTTAAGGAAATGCCATACCAATTGCTCCAATGGTTGTACCATTTTACAATCCCACCAGCAGTGCACAAGAGCTCCAATCTCTCCACAACCTTGCCAGCATTTGTTATTTTCTGACCTGTTGATCTTTGCTAATATTGCTGGGGTGAGATGATACCTCAACGTTGTTTTGATTTGCATCTCTGTTATGACTAATGATTGTGAGGAATTTCTCATGTTGTTGGTTGCCAGTATATCTTTGGTGAAGTGTCTATTCAAGTCTTTTGCCCATTTGTGAATTGGGTTGTCTTTTTGGTGTTGAGGTGATGAAGTTTTCTATAGATTTTAGAGATAAGTCCTTTATCAGATGTGTCATAGGCAAATATTTTCTCCTAATCTGTAGATTCTCTTTTTACACTTTTGATGAAGTCCTTCAATGTCCATAAGAATTACATTTTTCAAAGGTCCCAGTCATCTAGCTTCTCTTCTACCTCCTTCACATTCTGGGTTATGCTTGATAGTATTTTTATGCCATAAATTAGGGCTCCCAGATTTGCCCCTATTTTATCTTTGATGAATTTTATAGTTTTGGGTTTTACATTTAAGTCTTGAGTTTGTTTTTGTGTATGGGATGAGGTATGGGTCTTGTTTCATTCTTCTACAGGTGGATATCCAGTTTTGCCAGCACCGTTTTAAAGAGGCTGTTTCTTCCCCATTTAATAGGTTTTGGACCTTTGTCAAAGATCAGTTGTCCATAGATGGATGGGTCTGTATCTGAACTTTCGATTCTGTTCCATTGGTCTGTCTGTCTATCATTGTACCAATACTATGCTGTTTTGACTACTGTGGCTGTATATAGTTCTTAAGATCTGGGAGTGTGAGACCTCTCACTTTGTCCTTCTTCTTCAGAAGTGCTCTGCTTATCTGAGGTCTCTTTCCTTTCTATATGAAATTAGTAATTGGTTTCTCCATGTCCTTGAAAATTTTTGTTGGAATCTGCATTGGGATTGCATTAAATGTGTAGATTGCTTTGGGTAGTATTGACATTTTCACAGCATTCAGTCTACTTATCCATGAACAAGGTAGGTTTTTCCATTTATGTAGTGTCCTTGTCTTTTGTAGCAGTGTTTTATACTTTTCTTTGTATAGGTCTTTTGTGTCCTATGGTGAGGTTTATTCCTAGATATTTTATCTGTTTAGTAGCTATTGTAAATGATATTGTTTCCCTTATTTCTTTATCAGAGGATTCTGTTGGTGTGGAAGAATCCAACTGATTTTTGTATGTTGACCTTGTGTCCTGCCACTTTGCTGAACCTCTCTATTAGTTCCGGTAGTTTTTTTTTTTTTATTGAGTCTCTTGGGTTGTCTATGTACAGGATCTTCTCATCTACAGATACAGATAGTTTTAGTTCTTCTTTGTTGATTTGTATGCCTTTTATTTCTCTTTCTTGCCTTATTGCCCAGGCCAGGACTTCCAATACAATGTTAAACAGAAGTGGTGACAGAGGGCATCCTTGTCTGGTTCCTATTCGTAAAGGGAATGTCTTGAGTATTTCTCCATTAATAATGATGTTTGCTGTTGGCTTTTCAAATATGTTCTTTATTATTTTGGAGGAATTTCCCTTCTAGCCCTAGTTTGCTGAGAGTTCTGAACAGGAATTGATGTTGGATTTTAACAAATGCCTTTTCTGTATCAATTGTTGCATCCATTGCAGCAATCATATTATTCTTTTCTTTTGTTTATGTGGTGGATTACATTGATTGTTTTTCTGATGTTGAACCACCCTTGTAAACCTGGTATGAATCCCACTTGGTCATGGTGTATTAATTTTTTGATATGTTGTTGGATTCTGCTGGCTAGGATTTTGTTGAAGATTTTTGCATGTATGTTTATGAGGGATATTTTTCTGTAGTTTTCCTTTTTCAGTGGTGTCTTTCCCTGGTTTTGGTATTAGTGTTATGCTTTATTCATAAAATAAGTTTGGGAGTATTCTATCTTTTTCTATATTCTGGTATAGATTGAGTAGCTTAGGTGTTAACTTCACTGAATATTTGATAAAATTCTCCAGTGAAGCCATCAGGGCCAGGACTTTTCATTGTGGGAAGTTTTTTTTTATGACTTGTTCAATTTTTCTTTTGTTATAGGTCTGTTCAAGTTTTCTGTCTCTGAGTGGGATAGTTTAGGTAGGTCTTGTGATTCTAGAAACTTGTCCATCTCCTCTAGGTTCTCAAATCTGTTGGAGTACAGTTTTTCATAATATTCTGTCAGTATCTTTTGTATTTTAGTTGGTTTTATTGTGATGACACTTTTCATTTACAATTGTGATTTGGAAATTTTATTTCTTTTCTTTTGTTAGATCTGCCAATGGTTTATTGATTTTATTAATCTTTTTGAAGAACCAGGTTTTTGTTTTGTTTTTCTTTATGGTTTTCTTGTTTCATTAATTTCTGTTCTGATCTTTATTATTTCCTTACTTCTAGATACTATAGGATTCTTTTGTTGTTCTATTTCTAGTTGTTGGAGTTGATGAGTTAGAGTGTTAATTTTGTTTCTTTCCTCTTTTCTGATGTGTGCTTTTATTGCTATAAACTGTCCTCTGAGTACTGCTTTCACTGTGTCCCATAGGTTATGGTATGATGTATCTTCATTTTCATTTGTTTCTAGGAATTTTTTTTTAATTTCAGTTTTATGTGTTCTATTACCCAGCAATTTTTGAGCAGTGAATTGTTCACCTTCCACGTTTGATGTTTTCCCTTGATCTTCCTATTATTAATTTCTAATTTTATAGCATTGTGTTATTTTGTTTTTGAATGGTTTTCCTGAGTTCTTCCAGGGAAGTGTCTTTGTTCTCCTTGTTATTGTTTGGGGTTTCTTTAGGCTCTTGTAAAGCTCTATAACCATATCTTCTAAATTCCTTCTCAGATAATTCTATTGCCTCCTCTTCCTCCATGTTTAATGAGGCCTTTGTTCGTGGTTTTTCTTCTAATGCCTTGTGCTGTTTTTTTTTTGTTTGTTTGTTTGTTTGTTTGTTTGATTTGAGGTTGCCTGTTGTTTCCTAGACATTTTGAGGTTGTCTTTAACTGTTGGTTATGCATTGATTTGTTTTATCTTGGTTTTAATGGTTTAATATTTTGAAAAGGTGAAGCTGGTGTATTTTATTTTTTTAGTCATTAATTCAGGTATGCTGCGTTGCTTTGAAGTTTTCTTTGTGATGATGGAATTACTGTGTGGAATATGCATATGGGTCTCTGTAATAAAGAGGGTTTAGAATTTGAATTGGGAGCTATTATGGTGGCTGAATGTGATTTCTTCTTTTGGATGAGTGAGGTTATTGGTGGAGAAGATGGGAGCAAAAGAGAGAAAGAAGGAAAGCTCCTCATTGCTAGGGGTGGTTTCTAGGGCTTTGAGTGGTCTTCTAATGATGATGTTATACTGTTATTCAAAGGCCCACAACTCAAGTTCAGCAAAGACTCCAGTTGTTAGTGGGTTGCCACTTTCTGCCAGGCTCAGATACAGACAAAAATCCTGCTCACAAGGCCCCTCACTGCCAAAAAGCCAACCCAAAACAACTGCCCAGCTCCACGACCTGCTGTGGGAGTTCTCTGGAATCACCCACTTGCAGTGCTGGTCCACACTGCAATCAATGGCGGGAGTTCCTCCCAGGGCCTACACACTTGTGTTGCTGGCCCACACTGCAATCCACTGTGGGAGTTCCTCTCTGGGCCTGCCCATGTGTGGTGCCACAGATCCACTCAGTTTCAGCAGTGCTGGAGTCAGGATAGTGCCCGATCATACTCAATGGTCCCAGTGTTACTAACAAAGTCAAGTGCGGGCCCCCCAGTGCCAAAAAGCTGACTCAAACCTGTTCAGTGATGTGCTGCAGGGGCACCTCCCTGGGCCCACCCTCTTCCAGCACTAATGGACTCTGCTAGGGTTTCAGTGGCATTGAGAAAGCCTGCTCACACTCAGCTAACTCAAGTTACTGATAAAATCAGGTGCTGAAGGTAAATCCTTGGGGTGATTGCTGGTATGCTGGTGTGGTCTCTGGTATGCTGGTGTGGTATGTCTTCTGTAACCCAGGGAGGTCTTGAATTGCCTTTCTCATCTGCTGGTTGGCACTTAGTATGCAGATAAGTTTAAATTCCCCATTATGATAGTAGAATTTTAAATTCTCCAACTAATATTTTAAAAGTATAATTTTAAACTAGTATTTCAAAATATTAAAATAATATTTTAATATAATAATTATAATAAAATAATAATTGTATTCTGAGATTTTTTTCTATATTGTACATTAAATTTGTTATTTTTTTTCCCCTCAAGGATTATGGCTTATTTTTTTCTAATTGTGTTTTAAAAAATATATTGTGCTTTTTATTAATATTGTCTTACTAATGCCTGTTAAGGAGTTCTGGTATTGTAGTGTCTAAGGCATTAGACTGCTAGTTGGAAGGAAGGAGGACTGGGCAATCTACTTCAATAGAGATACCATCTTGGAAACCCAAGGAAGGGGGTCACCAACTTGATGGCAGTGAGTTTTTAATGTCTGTTAGGTTAACATTTCGGTTTCTCACATTTTGCATTTTATTCATTTTGTCATCTAATTGGTCAGAATTAGATTCTCAAGTATCCATTTGTTAATTCTGCCACTCTCTGGGAGTTTAAATTTTCAACAAAGCTAATATAGAATATGTCAGATACTGTTCTGAGTGAAATAATTCTCTCAACATACTACTATATCCTGTTTCTGAACAAGTTTCTCATTTCTCATTGGTATTGTTAGGTGGTGTTGAGGGGTTTCCAACTCACAGTGACATGACATGACAGAACGAAACACTTCCTGGTCCTGGGCCATCCTCACAATCATTGCCATGCTTGAGCCCATTGTCACAGCCACTGTATCAATCCATCTTATTGTGTTTTTCCTCTTTTCAGTGGCTCTCTACTTTACCAAAAATGATAACCCTTTCTAGGAACTGGTCCCTCTGTTAACATGACCAAATTATGAAAGGTAAGTCTGGTCATTCTCATTTCTCAAGAGCATTCCAGTTCTATATCCTTCAAGACATAGTTGTTTGTTCTTCTAGCAGTCCATAGTGCATTCAGTATTTTTTACCAACGCAATTCAAATGTATCAATTCTTCTGTGGTCTACCTTATTTATTGTCCAGGTTTCATATGCATATGAGGCTATTGAAAATACCATGGCTTGGGTCAATTGCATCTTAGTCTTCAAAGTGACATCTTTTCTCTCTAATACTTTCAACAGGTCTTTTGTAGCATATTTGCTCAATAGCCAAAAAAACAAACTCATTGTTTTGTTTTTGAGTTGAGTCAGATATGACTCATAGAGACCCCTCCTTGGGTTTCTGAGTCAGTATCACTATGGAAGTAGATTGCTGCCAAAGTGGCAGGGAGGCCGCATCTCCTGACCTCCTCTAACCCCACAAGAGGAAGACAGAATCACCATGAGTAGCCCAACGCCTATTCCTGCTAGGCCAGACATGCTGCCTCCCTCCAGCCCTTTCACCAACCCTTCTTCCTGCAATACCCACCACTTCTCTGCTTGGTTCAATAATTTGCTGCAGTGGCCACACAGAACCCACAGATTATGGAGTTTATTAGGGAAGCACCAGGCTACAGTTCAAGTTCAGGAACAACACTCAGTCTCTCTCAGCCCATCGTCTCTCAGCAACAGTCTCTTTCAGTGTTTCTCCCAGCAATGGGTGTCTCTTGGTGTCTCTCTCCCAGAAATGTGTGTGTCTCTCTCAGCAATGCATGTCTCTCAGCAGTGTGTGTCTCTCAGCACCATGTTTCTCTCCACAATACATCGTCTTTCTCAGGCAGCAGTCAGAGAGATTTCTTTTGTCTCTAGAATGCCTTCTTTTGAGCCTGGTAGAGTGGCCAAACTAACCAATGATAACATCAGAATACTAAGCACCTGAGAGAGAGCAAACATCCCAGAACATTGCTTTGTACCACTTGCAACAGAAATACTCCAGGTGGGTAACTTTAACAATCAGGGGCTCCTCAGTTGCTATGGCAAATTCCACTACAGAGTTTACAAAGACTTAGGGCTAGAAAAGTCATACCAGGTAATTTACTACACCACAATTGACTGATCTTCCTTCCAAGGAGTGGCTGGTGGGTTTGAAATGCCAGCCTTCTGGGTAGCAGTCAAATGCCTTAGGCACTACACCACCAGAGTTCTCATTTGCTCAATGCAATATGTTATTTGATTTACTTACTGCTGCTTCAATGGGTGTTAATTTTGGAATGAGTAAAATGAAATCTTTGACGACTTCAATCTCTTCTCCATTTATTGTGATGTTGCTTATTGGTACATTTGTGAAGATTTTCATTTTAGTTATGTTGAGGTGTAATCTGCACTGAAGGTCTTTGATCTTCCTCAATAAGTGCTTCAAGTCTTCTTCATATTCAGTCAGCCAGGTTTTGTCATCTGCATATTGCAGGTTGCTGATGAGTTTTCCTCTAGTCCTGACACTGTGTTCTTCTTCATACAGTCCAGCTTCTCAAATTAAATGCTCAGCATACAGATTGAATAAGTATAGTAAAGATACAGCCCTTACTCACATCTCTTCTTATTTTAAACCATAAAGTACCCTCTTGTTCCATTTGAATGATTGCTTCTTGATCTATGTACAGTGACCTCCTGAGCACAATTAAGTGTTCTAGAATTACAATTATTTGCAATGTTATTCATAACTTGTTATGATCCACATACTTGAATGTCTTTGTATAGTATTAAAACACAGGTAAACATCTTTCTGGTATTCTTTGCTTTAAGACAGGATTCATCTGACATCAACAATGATTTTCCCCATTCCTTGCCCTCTTCTGAATCCAACTTGAACTTCTGGAAGTTCCCTGTTAATATAATGCTTCAAAAAGCTTTTGAAGTATCTTCAGCAAAATTTTTACCTGAGTTTGATATCATTGCTATTGTTTGATAATTTCTGCATTCTTCTGCATTACCTTTCTTTGGAAGGGCACAGATATTGATCTTAACCAGTGGGCTGGCCAGGTAACTGTCTTCCAAATTTTTGGCATAAACAAGTGAGCACCTCTAGTGCTTCATGCCCATTTGTTGAAACATCTCCACTGGCATTCTGTCAATTCCTGGATCCTTGCCTTTTGCCAATTCCTGAAATGCAGCTTGGACTTCTTTCTTCAGTATTATAGATTCTTGATCAAATACTGTCTCCTAACATGTTTGAATGTGGACTAATTCTTTTGGTACAGTGACTCTGTGTATTTCCTCCATCTTTTTTTTTTTTTTTTTTTTTTTTTTTATGCTTCTTGCATCATTCAGTATTTCATCACTAGAATCTTACACTATTGCAGCTCCAGGCTTGATTTTTTTCTTCAGTTCATTCAGCTTGAAAAATGCCAAACAAATACTTCCTTTTTGATTTTTTAACTCCAGGTCTTTGCACATTTCATTATAATACCTTACTTTGTCTTCTCAAGCTACCCTTTGAAGTCTTCTCTTTAGATCTTTTACTTCATATGCCTATAAGGAAGACCAACTAATACTACTACATTCAAATTATGTAACAACCACTAAAGCCAAAAATGAAGAAATTGAAGATTTTTACCAACTTCTGCAGCCTGAATTTGGCCAAATGTGCAATCAAGACATATTTATAATTGTTAGTGATTGCAATGTAAAATTTGGAAACAAGAATCACCAGCAGTTGGAAAATATGGGCTTGGTTGCAGAAATAACACCAGGGGTTCCATGATATAATTTTGCAAGGCCACTGACTTATTAATGCAAATATCTTTTTTGCAACAAAAGCAGCAACTATACATGTGGACTTTACCAGGTGGAATACACAGGAATCAAATGGACAACAACTGTGGAAAGACGCAATGAAGAAGCTCAATATTAGACAGAACATGGCCACAGGCCAATTGTGGAACAGACCATCAGTTGCTCATACAAAAAGTTTAAGTTGAAGAAATTAAAACAAGTCCATCAGAGCCAAAATAAAAACTTGAATATATCCTGCCTGAATTTAGAGACCATCTGAAGAATAGATTTAATGCATTGAACACCAATGACCAAAGACCAAATATGGTGTGGGATGATATCAAGAACATCACACATGAAGAAAGTAAAAGGTCATTTCTCATTGGGTGGCCCTAATCTTAAACTTAGCCTTCAGCCTGACCTTAATTTCTGAGGTAGTATCACTATGGAAGTAGATTGCCCAACCTTCCTTTGGAGGAGTGGCTGGTGGGTTTGAAACAGCAGCTTTCTTGTTAGCAGTCAAGTGCCTTAGGCACTATGCTACCAGAGCTCCTATATCTCCTAGATTTTTGGGAGCTCTGGTGGTGTAGTGCCTAAGGCATTTGATTGCTAACCAGAAGGCTGGTGGTTCAAACCCACCAGCTACTCCTCAGAAGGAAGGTTGGGCAATCTATTCCACAGTGATACCACCTCAAAAATCCAAGGGGAGGGGTCACTATGAGTCAGATCTGACTTGACAGCAGTGTTTTGTACTTATATACTTTTAGTTAATACTTCCCTTTCAAGATCTTGTTCTTCTGTGTGGACATAAAACTTATCACACTATGTTGCTTTTCCTTACTACTTAGTAGGCCTATACATCCTTCCAACGTTCTGTTCTCCTCTTATGAAAGTCCAGAAAGTCTTCAAATTAATTTTTATTATTTTTGCCCACTACCATTTAAAATTCAGATTTCTGGGATCTGTATAGTGATATATTTGCATTTGGGCTCATAAATATTTTCCCTGATCCCTTCGATTGTTTTCTTACATGACTTTCTGGCATCACCCACAATGTTTTCCTCCTTTCATATTTATAGCTACTGTTTTCCATAGTAATTGATTTACATATTTATCTGAATGTTTTTCTCCTCTCTCAACACATTTAGTTTCAATTCCTCTTGATTAGTTTAGCTAGCCTCCAGGCAAATATATTTTCCAAGGAGAAGATGGTATTTGAGCCTGACAAAGCTTAGAAAATAGGGAAGGCATTATAGGTAAAACGAATGATGCAAAGGTAGAAACACAAATACATGGCTAGGGAACACAGCAGAGATTATTGTGGGCCTTCTGAAGGAAAGTAATGAGAGTTAAGGTAGAAATGGTAGGACAAATCTACAAAGACAGCCTTGGATTTCAAATTAGGAAGTTTCGATTTTATCTTGTAGACTTTTTATTGCATCTGAAGTTGAACAGTGTTTCTCAAAATGATACTTTAAGTAGATTTGTATGAAAGTGGTATATAAAAGACATAGCAGATATAAACTGTTACACAGGTGCGGTGTAGTAAATTACTTAGTGTGGCTTTTCTACCCATATGTCTTTGTAAACTCCAAGGTGGGATTTGCTGAGCAACTGAAGAGCTCCTGATTGCTGAAGGTGGCCACCTGGAGTATTTCTGTCGGGAGTGGCCCAAAACAATGTTCTGGGAGGTACCCACTCTCTCTCAGGTGCTTAGAGTTCTGATGCTATGATTGGCTAGTTTGACCACCCTGCTGGGCTCAAAAGGAGGCCTCCTAGAGGCAG
>NW_006921777.1:2201961-2203965 GCF_000298275.1 Orycteropus afer afer | reverse complement strand
CCATTTTTGCAACAGGGTTACATAATAATCTGAACCTCAATTGGTTGAAAAGGAAAATTAATAACAGACATTTCACTTTGATTTTAAGGTCTTACTTATCCACAAAACCAAATCTAGAAAAACAAACAAAAATCTAAAATCACTGCTGTCAAGTCGACTCAACTCATTGAACCCCTCCTTGGGTTTCCAAGGTGGTATCTCGACAGAAATAGATTGCCAAATCTTCCTTCCGAGGAGTGGCTTGTGGTTTTGAACCACTAGCCTCCTGGTTAGCAGTCAAATACCTCAGGCACTACTCCACCAGAGCTACTACAAACCCAATAATAACCAAAATATCTCTTGTGTGAATTCTACTCCTTTTGTGTTGAACTCTCTAAGTTTACATCTGAACAGTTCTGAATGTCTTTTCCTTGGTAACTTACTCTTTCGTGTAGTCTATTTGAGGAACTAGATTGCTATTTTATTTGTACTTTTCTTTTCACTTCAAGCTATTTCTGTTTGGTGCTTGAGGCTTGTAGGGAGTTTTACCATTTGTGTTATCTGAATACTTTCCTTGGGCTGGTTTCAAGGGATATCAATAAAAGATGTTGGATTTGATTTAGGGGGAGGCCTCAGAAAACACTTGCTCCAGTTTGGGGGTATAGGGTTACTTTTCCCAGGTTTGAGGGTATAGGGTTACTTTTCCTAGGTTTGGGGGCAAGTATTATTTGTCCAGGTTTTGGACAACAGTTGTTAGATGGTGTAGTAGTTAAGGCTGTATGTCAACTTGGCTGGGCCTGGTTGAATGGCTTGGCAGCTAGGGGTAGATATTCCCTATGATGAGACTGGCAATCAACTCCATGATGTCATCTATCACAAACAGCTGAGTGGTTGCTTTGGGTATGGGGTCTGCTTCCCATATATAAGAAGCAGATTTGGGAATTGTCTCTGTTTTATGGCATGCGTGAACCCTGCATGCAGTCAAGTTATTGTTCAGTAGCCTGCCATGCTCTGCTGACCTTGGGACTTTCAACAGACTTGAATTAATGGCCTTCCATGTGGTTTACTAACATCAGGACTGTGCCTTTTTACTTGTCAACCTTGGGCTTGTCAGCCTCAGCAGCCAGCAACTGAGTGAAGAAAAGTCTCCAGTGTTCCAGAAGCAGGAGGCAGAGCTGAAGCCCGAGGCTGAGGGGCTTTCACCCAACCCCTAGAGCCTGGCATTTTGAAATCAGACTTAAAGACTCCAAACTGTAAAAGAATAAACTCCTGTCTCTTCAAGCCATCTCATTTGTGGAATTTTCTGTTAGAGCAGTACAGAGGTAACCAGAACAGAACATGGTACTGAGAGAGTGGTACTAGGTAACCAGAACAGATGGGATCCAAGGAAGATTTCTCGTTGACCTGACTGAAACAGCTTGGGATTGCATAGCTACCTCTGTCTATGTATATGTTACATTGTTTTGCGTTATGCTGTTTTAAGAGTGTTATACTGTTTTTGATCAGCATGAAATGGATAATCATAAGACAGAACACAGACATAGACCCGATAAGCCTGTTGTTTGCACCAGCTCTGGAGATCCAGTGAATGTGTGATTCTTATCCAAGATGATATCCACTAGGATGAAATTTGTGGTGGGTCACTTGGAAAGGTAGATGAGATTTTGTCTTGAGGACTTCAGTAACTAAAGAAAATATTCAGTCTGGGTTTTTCTTTTCTTTCTCTTTTGTGTTATTTTCCTCCATGTACCCTCATGAGGGTTACAGGTGAGGAGAGACAACTCAGGGACGCCCAAAGTAGCAGGTAGGAAGAGCAGGAGAAAGGAGATTAAAAGCCAGGAAGCCAGAGAGAAGAGCAATCAGCCGAAGGGATTAGGTGAGGAGCGGAAACTCAGGCCTGCCCAGAGTAGCAGGCCGGAAGAGCAGGAGAAAGGGAATAAAAGCCAGGAACCCAGACAGAGGAGCAGTCAGCCCCAGGGACAACTCAGGGATGCCCAAAGCAGCAGGCCAGAAGAGCAGGAGAAA